>NW_026712277.1:5908284-5953284 GCF_030504385.1 Musca domestica
TTTTCGGGTCCTGAGATATAGGTCTTTCCATCCGCATAACCCGATTCTAACCAGTTCATTAAAATGATGTTTTTAATAAAAAAGTGTTTATTTCGCGTAGCAGTCGTCGGAATAACAAAAGTTTTCTAAATTTGGCTCTTTTTGTAAATAGCCGGCCTTCGGCCGGGGCTTGAGATTTCACCTATGGGTATGTCCGACACCGGCTAACTCGAACAAAAGGTTCATAATTTCGGCACTTTTTGTAAATAGCCGGCCTTCGGCCGGGGCTTGAGATTTTCTCCTCTAGGTATGTCCTACACCGGCTAACGCGAACCAAAGTTTTCTAAATTTGACACTTTTTGTATATAGCCGGCCTTCGGCCGGGGCTTGAGATTTTCTCCTCTGGGTATGTCCCACACGGCTAACGCGAACCAAAGTTTTCTAAATTTGACACCTTTTGTAAATAGCCGGCCTTTGGCCGCGGCTTGAGATTTTCTCCTCTGGGTATGTCCCACACCGGCTAACACGAACCAAGTTTTCTAAATCGGATACTTTGGATACTGTAAGTAGCCGGCCTTCGGCCGGGCTTGAGATTTTCTCCTCTGGGTATGTCCCACACCGGCTAACGCGAACCAAAGTTTTCTAAATCGGATACTTTTTGTAAGTAGCCGGCCTTCGGCCGGGGCTTGAGATTTTCTCCTCTGGGTATGTCCCACACCGGCTAACGCGGACCAAAGATTTCTGAATCGGATACTTTTTGTAAGTAGCCGGCCTTCGGCCGGGGCTTGAGATTTTCTCCTCTGGGTATGTCCTACACCGGCTAACGCGTACCAAAGATTTCTGAATTTCATTCTTACGCAAAATATACCATTTTTTATTGAAAACATAGTTTTAATGAACTGGTTAGAATCGGTTATGCGGATGGAAAGACCCATATCTCTGGACTCAGTGAAGGTATTAGCACAAATTGTAGCATTTTGGAAAGGTAAAAGTGTCAGCTATAATTTGCATCAATTTTGTTGTCCCCCATAATGGACCTTTTTTGACTTTTTGGGGGTTTTATAAAAAATCCGGGTCCAAAAAATCGATAATTTGACTATAACTTCCGAACCGTAACCCATTACCCCATCATGTGACCACTTGTTGGATAGGTATTTTCATAAGCTTTCCAACGATACCCATATTGTCTATATCGGGTAAGTGGATCCGGGTCTAGTCGGGTCTTGAACCCGGACTTTCGGGTCAAAAATCTGGGGTCCCAGGTCCGTCCCCCAAGAAAATAGTTTCCCGGATCATGGTTAAAATACCTACCACTGAAAAATTTTCGAAAAAATTGAAGAGTTTTTACTAAACTAGAGTTAAGCCTAATCGTTAAAATAGGATCACAAAGCAGAGAAATTGAAACTCAATATTTTATAAAATCAAGAAACAATTAGAGGATTCGAGTTTGTTTTCGCTCAAAAACTGTCATCTTAGCTAATTCTTTAGGAAAATTTGGTATGCTATAATAACAATAACAAAAAAAAAATATGGACCAAACCTTTCCAGGTTCATGTGGTTTGTTAGGATATCGAAAAAGTCAGCTACATCGTACCCACATGATACAGGCATTCTTGTATGAAACTCGCAATAATGGCCTAAAAGATTATAAACACTCATCTATGTAAAGCGCAATTAACTACGTATTATATTTTATATGTCCTACTCTTTATTGATAAATGTTTTATTTTTTATTTACAGGGCCAAATGGAACTTAAAGAAACTATCGAAATTTGGAAACAAAAGGGACACATTATGCGTTACTGGAAGGAATCCCAAGATCCCAAGCCAACAGATTTCTTGTCCAAATTCATCCAAGGCGTTAATTAGATTTGAAATCTACACTAAAATAGTATAATTTTTCGTTAAAAAGAAACAAAATGTTTTAAGTGATATTGAAGAAGTGAATAAAAAACAACAAGAAATCGAAAAAGGATAAATGAAATGAAACGAAATGTACTTCCAAATTAATTTATGTTTTTAACACACCAGGAGAGGATATGCTACCGATATCTGTGGTACAAGATTTACTCCCTGAAAAAAAATATAGTTCAAGTGTTTCACTTTTTCGAAAAATACTTCATTGTATTTTCTTAGTCTAAATTCTTAATAATTCATTTAATTTTTTTTTTTTTAGTTAATTCTTAATTCAAATTGTATACATATTCATTTTCACAACTTTTGTTTCAAATATTTTCAAATGTTGTGTCGAACTCCTTCAATTCCCTTTCCAAATCGATGTCATTAACAGGATTAATTTGTAAGTCATTGTTACGCTTAGGGAATACATCTAAAGGGCTGACATAATCATGTTTATCCTTCAACATCGAGGTCAATTCTTCATCGGTTATATCAAGAGCATGCAATTGTTTGCAGTGAAGTTTTATGCTAGAAAAGAAATATGCAATTTTAATCTAAAGAAAACCAAAATATCATTTACATACTCTCTTCTTAGGACATAACTTTTCGAACATTTTTTACATTTATACTGTTTCCCAGTGTGCCGGTATTGATGTACCTCCATGGCAAATTTGGAATTTGTGGTATATGGACAATATTTACATTTCATGGGAATTGTCATTTTTTGTTGCTCGCCTTCATTCCTCCTCGGCAGTTTGTTATGTATACGTTGCAAATGTACCTGTAGCTCAGCATTATTTATGTAATTTTTCGTACATAAATGACACTGATGATAACGCTGATTATGTCGTCGACGATGTACCGCCAAATGTGAAGCATTCATAAAAACTTTGTGACATATTTCACATTCGTGTCGAACATCAACATAGTGCACGGAATTCAGATGTGTTTCATATTTGAGAACAGTGTAAAATTTTAATTTACAAATGTACAACAAATGGGCTCGTTTAATTTACAGCAACGTTCATGGGCTGCCAAACCGGATCGGCGATGAAACATTTTTCCTGAAATTCAAGAAGCCAAAGGGTAAATTTTAAACAATGATTGAATAATTGTTCAAAGTTTACCACAATTTTCACAACAATGTTCATTGGGCATATTGGGTACGGTTTCTTGGCTGTTATGGGCCAAGGAAAAGTGAATTTTCAACGAAGTTTTTTCCATAAATTGTCTATAGCATGATGGACAGTTGTACAGAGTTATAAACATTTCTGAAATTAATTTACAAAATAAATAATTCACTTTGTAATGGCCGTTTCTCTATGGCGATACGAATGTGAATGCGAAAAAATATCAAACCAAATTATATTTAAATGTTGTTTTTTTTTAATTTAACCAAAAATCATGTTTAAATTCACTTTTGTATTGCCATACAGAACAGGCTCTGAAAGTTACTTTTATCATCTTCCTCCATATCATGTTCCATATTGAGATGTTGTTTCATTTCAATTAGTGTATGAGTTGAAAATCACAATTAATGCATTTGTGAGTTATCTCTGTTTCGAAAAATACATAAAGGTTAGGCTATATATATACAATTTCAAAAGCACATTACCATCAAGTATCTCAACATCAGCAGATATGGCCAGTACTAAATTTAAACAAAATAATACATCATTAAGTAAAATATGTAATAAAACAATTGTTATAAAAATTATATACTTCATGAAACCTACATTCCTTTGTCCTGTACAAACGATTCTCCAAATCCTTCTGTTTGTGTACTTTTTTGTAATGTTTACACAGACTTTCTATGAAACAAGTGTAGAAGTTACACATCTTACATTTGAAAGGTATTAGTTCTGAAAAGAAAAATTGGAAATTTTTGAAGCATAATTTAATTGTTCAAATAAGTTGTTGGTACTCTACGTTGATGAACATGTTGGGTGTGTTTTATTAACACTTCATGGTATTCAAAGGAATCCTCGCAGTAACGGCATTTAAATGGCTTAAGTTTTGGCAAAGGTTTGGCAATTTCAGATTTTGTTACAGGCCCTAAAAATAGCAACAAGTTATTTTTTAAATTGCTAAAAAAAAGTATTATACTTGCCTGCATTCACGTCTTTCTGTACCACCAGTTCATCTTTGTTTGATCCCACACTCGGGCAACTACCATTGCCACTTACATTGTAATTCATTTCACAATTCCACTTCAATTCAATTTGAGCTTTAACATCATGAACCTCCATTTTATTATTATTGATGTCTTGATAAATGCCACTTGCCTCCACGGAGTAAGCCTTCAACGAGACGCCATGTTCTCCTCTCGAATTCCCCATTAAATTAGTTTCAGCCGACATTCTTTTTTTCAGCCACAAATTTATCTTCATATTCCGTTTGCCTTTCCTTGGTCATTAATACAAAATGCTAACTGATTTGTAAGGCTTTGCTGCAGCGAAAACAAATTTGTTTGGGATAGTCGACAATTGGTCGACCACCACCATCGCCAGCCTTCATAAAATTGAACAAAGTATTAAAATAATCATACAATGTTTTGTTGTCCTTGTGAGGTGATTCGCTGTAAATTGAGATCAATTCACTTTTTGTGGCCAAACAACAACGGCAGCAATTTGAAACATTTTAGATTTTTTATAATTTTATATTGAAGGTTGTCTCTTTTTGGAGATCGGTTGTGGAGGATTGGATCTTATGACTTGATGGCAACATGTGTTATGAAATTGACATTTTCCTCTAACGGTTCCATGGAAAGAAAACAAGAAAATGTGTGCCAAAAAGAGATTTGCATAAGTTGTCAAGAAATAAAGCATACTTTTAGGTCCATCCATTAAAAATTCTTTCCACCCAAGGAAAATAAAAGCCTATAAAACTTTTTTACATTTCAATTGGAAGGTCCATACAACAGTACTGGAAACCTTCTTTATGATGATCTTTTAATACAAAATAGGATTTTTTCATTTATAAACAGTTGGTTAATAGATGTGCAGATATGAAGGAATCGGCAGCTACTCCTTTTCGGTGAATTTGTTTCATTGTGTTCATCCTAGGAAGAAGAATTAGAGATAGTTCAGAGGAAAGGTTGAAGAGGTGTTTCAGCGGGTTGGTTTGCCTAGACTGTAATGGGATCAATGTCTGCATCTGCATGGTAGACGTTCCATCGTCTTTATATATTTTTCATACTCACATAGTCTTGAGTAGTCGAGACCATTATTATTCCATTTTGAGGTCTATTCCGATAATGCAATGGCCATCAATATGGTCTACGGCGATCTTAGATCTGACCTATAAATTGATAGATGAAAACAGGTGCTTCTTCTCGGTATTGCCGGCCAGATGGCCTGAATACATAGCATCCGGTGCACAAGCAAAATATCCTGTCAGATTCCTCGGTGAGGATCTTCTCACAATTGGTGACTTAATAGCTCATCGGTTTGATAATCTCATCATTCGGCAGATCAGTCAACTGGAAAGCACCCATTTCACATTATGTAAAGGAGTAGAAAAGGTATATTTTGTGACATTTCACACTTTTTTTTTATATTTCGTAAATTTCCCAGCTTTTTTCCTCATAATGCTTAAATTACTTTTTATTTACTGTTTTCTATTTATATTATTATTGTATTTTTAATTCCATTTCCTTTTCGTTTCAATTCAATTATTCTTTATTTTCTTGATGTTTATTTTCCTTTACGTTGTTACCACTCGCCTTTTTCATTGGTAAATACCTTGCAAAGGCAAACTCTTCATATTCAAAGTCTACTTTTAGGCGCCAACATGAAAATTACAATGCGTTCATTTATAAATGTTATCTATTTGCTTTTTGCAAGGAATTTTATTGCATTAAACATAAATTCATATATATTCTTTATATAGTGTGATATATTATGGGGTTTGCTGCATAAATAATTGTGATATTTCTCTCTTAAAATTTAAACAATACGATAAGGACTCTAAAATGGAATGATATATGTATAAGCCATGTTTAGCTCATGGATTTTCATTTTATATGTACAAAAATAAATAAATAAATGTTACTAAGTGAATATGCTTATGGAATAGACCAAGCAAGGGGTATGTTGCTTTTAGTCCCAGTTAATTGGCTGTAGAATATCCTCCTGGGGACTTTTGCAGGCCATGCTGTTGCCATTAAACTCCTCATCATCTGTTAGTGCTTTGTTGTGGATTTTCGAGCAGTGATTTCGTAGACTATTCAAAGAAATAAATATTAAAATTATTAACAATTCACAATCTCTATTGCATTAAAATACTTACAACAAACGCTTCTTAAACAATTGTCCACAATATTTACATTTGTTCGGCACAATGCCACAATGAGACCATTTATGTACTTTCAATTGATCCATTGTTGTGAATTGCCGATTACAATTGGCCTCGGGACACATGTAACGTTTGCCAAAGTGTATGATATCCTTGTGCCGCTTCAAATGATGTGCATAACGAAAACTATTCGGACATTTGTCACACTGATGTGGCCTCTCATCGGTGTGGGTCCTTTGGTGAATATCTAATTCTAATTTACTTAGATACGATTTGGGACAGGAAGAACAACGAAATGTTCGTGCCATATGCTTCTTCAAATGATGCCGCAATAAATATAAGGTGGGATATTTAATGTCGCACACTTCACATTTGTATAGCCCCGAGGTTTGATCTTTGTTCTGGGACTTGATAAAATCGCGGCATGTCACTTTACGACTATGTACTCTAACGGCCTCGATTGTGGTACAATTTTCATGGCAGGCCGTACATTTGTATAGTATTTTATCATTTGCAACGCCAGTTGGTATTTCCGAGGATGCTGGGGTATCTGCGTTTATTGTTCGTGTATCAGTATTCATTGTTGGTGTATCTGTATTTGTTGAAATCTCAGTCTCCAAAGTGGGATTTGTGGTCAGTTCGGTGTTTTCTGTTAACATATCGGTTGCATTGAATATCATGTCTTTAGTGGCATCAACCGTTGTGTCAGTTGTGGGAACTGTGCCAATTGTAAGGTCATCTTGTAAATCTGGACAAATCATAACAAATGATGTTGAGGTGGAAGGTGTTACAACACAGTCTTCAAAGGGGAGTCCATTGTTGTTTTTTGTTCCGTTGTCACATTGTGCTGCTGGGTCGATGCTAAAGAGTTGTGATTCTTTGTTACATTCATCCGTAAGTCCTTTTTTATTTATTTTATTGAATAAAATATGGCAGCATTTTTTGGGAAAGATAATACAATTAACAATATCTCTTGATTGGTCTACCAAAATTAACAACAAAAAAGTAGGACGACTTGAAATCCACTACTTAATATTATATACTATTTTAATGACAATCCTCTCAAATATATTTTAAAGTTGTTCAGTGTCTTACATATCCTCGACCAGGCGATTGTTAGATTACTGAGAAAATTTTTCATTTTCCTTTCAACTCCCTTTCGAAAACCATACTTAAAATCAAACAGAAGTTGAACAAAAAGTAACACTTAATTACTCTCAAAATAATGAGTAAAAATAAAATTTCCAATTTTCCTTGCCAAAAATAAAATAACAAAAAATAAAATAAAAACTTGGTATTTTGTTAAAAAGGTATAATGTATTTTATAATTTTCTTCTTAGAGATTTGTTTGTTTTGCAATGATTTTCTGTTTCTTTTCTTGCGCTATTAAACAATCGGCAATTGAGATATAATCATATTTGCAGAGTATTATGTTTGCTATCGTTATTTACAATTGATGGCATATCTCGGATTAGACCATTATTGTTGTTATTGTTATTATTATTATTAATAGTACTGTTGTTGTGGTTGTTGGGATTGGGATTAATAATATTGACCTCTTCATATACCTTACCGCTTGATGCATTCTCATTATTATTATTATTGTTATTAGTCATCACTGGTAGTGGTGCATCAACGTTATTATTATTTAACACCGGAGCGGTTGTGGTTGTTGTCGTTGTTGTTACAGTTTCTGTGGAATTAATTTGAATTTGTGGATTATTAATTGGTGTCGTTGAATGATTACGTTCCAAATGGCGTAACAATTTTGCTTTGGTTGAATATGATCGTATGCAGCGGGGACATTCATAAGGAAGTTCTGTATAGAAAATAGAAGAGTGGGGAGAGACAAACAATAATACAGGTAACAATAGGATAGAATGTGAATTCGTTTAACAACACACAGATGCATGTATGTATCGGTATACTTACTTTTAATATATAAGAATCTGAAATGAAAATTGAATCCATTAGCAAATAATAAAACAAAGAAGCATTGCAAACTTACCATCGTGAATGCTATGATTTGTGTTCAAGTGTAATTGCACACTGGGAAAGTCTGTGGATTCATAGGTACATTTAGCACACATAAAGGTTGTTACTGTAAATAAAATGCGCATAAATAAAATATATCATAATTCACCTAGCTTAATATAGGCTCCCCAACTTACCGCTGGATTGTTCAATACTCAAATTTTCCATAGAAGAATTATCACTAACATAAACTGCATGGAAAACGAAAAACATTAAAGGAAAACACTTCAAATACTCTATCTCCAATTCAAGAACATACCTTTATCACCCTTGGCCTGGATCATATCCCTTGTGGGTATTCTCTTATGGACAGCCCGATAATGGCGTATTAAAGCACGTTTAGTGTTATAGAGATTGGTACACATTTCACAACGATACGGAGCCAGTCCTAAAAAAACCCAACATTTATTTTATGAATACTTTTTTTTCAAAAACTCCCTTACCTCTGTGCAAAAACATATGATTTTCAAATTGATACTGGCTGAGAAATGATTTTTGACACTGGGCACAATAGGATGTGGCCGTCTCCGTTTGACTTTCACTCTGCTCCTTGAGGACATCATCAAAATCATCATCGGAAGTGAGAGCCAAATTACGCATATCATTGTCATCGGATGAATTTTCAACATCATCAAAATCCTCAAAGAGAGCATCGCCGTTAAAATCAAAATCCATATCGGTTTCAATGGTCTGTTCCATTTCCACAATTTGTGGTATTGCATCGGATGGTAGGGTATATGTAGAACTGGAGGATGGTGTTAGGGGAGCAACGGCATTGCTTAATGTGGTATTTGGTGTTAACACCAATGTCATGGGATCAACAACGTTATTGAAGCTCGTTGTCAAGGAATTGTCCAGGGGAGTGGTTGTGATGACAACTTCTTCTTGTTGTGGCAATTGTTGTAATACTTGAATCTGATGTGTTTGCGGCGTCTGATTAGGCTCTTGATATTGTAACTGTATTTGTGGCTCTGTTGTGATATTTTGTTGCTGCATGGGTAAAAGGGTTTCTGTGGGTTGTAAGTCCAAAGAGTTCCCTGTGGTTTGCTCCTGCACTTGTTTCACAGTACTTGGTGTTTTTGTTTCCTGTTTTTGTAGTTGCTTTTCCGCCTCCTCCTGGGCACTATGCAGTTTGTAATGTTCATACAATTTATTGCGATAGAAAAATACCTCATTGCATTTACGACAATTCAATCCATTCAAATAATCCGGTAACATGGGATCTTCTTCGGCCGTCGTTGTATTCATTGTATTATTTATATTATTACTTATGTTTACAGAGGAAGTTTTTTGAGGCGAGCCCCCACTAAGGCTGGAGGCGGTTGACGTGGTCGGTGATGATCTCATTGTTTTATTAGACACTGGCTGTATGAGAGTGTTGTTGGTAATGCCCGTACGTGTTGGCCTTTGCTGTATATCCTGTACATTCATGCAATGCTTGGCCAGATAATGCCGTTTAATTTCATACTTCAAATCACATTCATAGAAACATATATCGCAACTGTATACCAATTTCGGAGATCTGGCAAAACGTTCAATTTCTCAACAATGGCATTTTTTGTTTGTGGATCCATTTCAGCGTCCGCACAACGTGTGGTTGGTTTATTTTTCGGTTGTAGCTGCTTGTTTGTCGGCTGGATGTTGTGTTTGCTTTTGTAGTGTTGATTTAAATCAATTTTAAAGAAGGTATAAAATGAACAATGATCGCAGAAGAAATGTGGAATTTCTGGAGGGCGGAGAAGAACAAGAGAGGGAGAGAGAAAAGATTATTAAATGACTGCGGCTTGTGTTTTCACAAAACTCACCATTGTGTGTCAACATATGGGTTTTCAGCTCATCTTGTGTATCAAATTCTTTGGCACATATTTTGCAAATATTTCTTTTTGGCTGTTCAATAAATGTGGCGGGGATCATGTCTTCGTCAATGGGGGATATGGGTACATCTGAAAGAAAGTACATTACATTTTTTATTTGTGAAGTTGTTTTAAAGAATGATTTTTACTAATATGCTCCCATACCTTGTGTCTGTTCTGGTGTATTCTCTGGATCCTCCACAATAATATCATCCACATCCATTTGCACCATATCATTGTTTGAAATTATCATACTGGTGGCGTTTGCATCGCTTTGTGTAAGCGCCAGGTTATTTGTATTGCCATTATCTTGTGACACAATAATATTCGATGTACTGCCATCATTTGGGACCTGAAGAATATTTTCGAGCACCAATCCATTGTCCAAGGACAAAGTTGTACCATCTCCAGCATTAATGTATTCAATAACAACACCTACAAAATACACGAATTAATTAAAACACACATTCTAGCCAACATAATTGGCATACATACCCTTGCCCATAACATTTTCCACAGACCCATCGGCCATAACAATAAATTCATTACCAACATTTGTGTCATTTTGCATATTGAGATTTCCTTCAAAGCCGGAATTGAATGTAAATGCCTCTCCATTTGTTTGGGCAAAAATTGTCGTTGTTGCAGCATTTCCCTCCAGGGGAGCCGTTGTTGTTTGGGTATTTATGGCGGTGGCATAAACGATATTTTGATTTTGTGGGGCACTTGTGTAAATAATTTCATGAGAGTTTTGTGCTGTTGCTACGGGCTGGTGGTTATCAACATAAACTTCACCTGAGTTTGACAGTGGTTGTTGTAGAAATTGCTGTCTCTGTCCGCTGCCATTAACAGTTTGTCTGGTGGATGTGCTATTGCTGCTTTTAATGGGAGGTGTAATTTTTGTCTTGGGCTTCAATTGTTCAGGGGTTGGTTCAACGCCGTGCGTAAATTGATAATGTTGTATTAAATGATTGCGTTGATGATGTTCAAATCCACATAATTGACAATTATAGGCAATTATATCTGTGTAAGGCATGGGAAAGGGGAAATACATTATTTAAAGAATACATTTTTATTATGGATTTATTTTATTACTAAAGATTAGACGACAATGTAGAGGATATTGTGTTATTTTTATTTATATTAAATTGTAGGCATTCTCTAAACCGGAAATTCATACAAAATCAATGCCACTTTTCTCGTAATAAAACACAATTATTAACACTTGTTTGGAAAAGGCTACATTCTTGTTGCCTTTTTTTGCAAATTCACATAATACCAACAGATGTTTTTTTCTTTATCCCTGCCTCACTCCTTTACCATTAACACTACCACTTGATTGCCCAAATTATTGCAAATACAACACATGTTCATACGCGAAACTCCAAAAAAAACCAAATCTTGTTTCCTTTACTTTCAACAATAACAACAGATCAAACGTTTGCCAAATGATGACTCACACAAACAAATGTCAATGGGGGGGGGGAAGTCATAAGGATTCTACCAACTTACCCAAATGCAATTTGACGTGATCTTTTAAAGACCTCTTTGTTTCCAATTTTGTATTGCAAATTTTACAACGATAACGTTTGGGCTTCTTTACTTCCTCGCTTGCCTTTGCTTGGGCCGCCTAAAAGCACCACGCAATCACAACACACAAAAGAAACGCAGACAAAAATAAAATTACATTAATTAGGACACTTGCGACACTACACCACAACATTCATCGACTCACCTCCTCTCGTTCGAGTTGCTTTTGTTTTTCTTTGATTTCATTGATACGAATTTTTAGCACTTCCTGGGCTTTGGTGGCATTTTTCATAAACCAATAGGCCACTTGTAATGCGGATGCACAATCTTTGCATATACACAGGGGCAGGGCATCGGTTTCCTCCGTAACTCCGCTATAGCTAGGCATACAGTAGTTGAGACAATCCAAATATGTACTTCTGTCAGCACCGCCATTCATGGGCGCGCTTAAATTTTGCATTTCTCCATTTGCTTGCAAACATGTTCGACAGACGGATGAATAATAGTCCTTGCAATCCTGTATACTTTTTTATCGTCCATCTTTTTTCTATGTGCTTGCCTTTAAGGGGGGTTTACGTAGACCCCTTGATCTTTGTTTGCCTATTCTTTGATGAGTTTTTTCTCTACTCTTTGTGTTGTTTATAGTTTTATAGTTATGTAAAATAATTGTCTGCAATTTATTTGATTTTTTGCAAATTCTTTTCCCGAAATTACGAATTTCATTAAATTCTTTGTAATTTTCGTGTTGTTTACTAGTACTGTGTTGCCGGACTGTCAAAGTAGTGGATTGATGTTTGTGTGGTGCTGCCACTCGCAATAATTGACACCGGATTGCCAACCCTTATAAAGTTAGTAAGTAAACGCATAGACAAATTAAGATATAGACAACGAAAAGTTAGTTTGGTCTTTTTTTCCAGGTGGCTCTCATCATGTTTTGCATAGACAACATGCTCATTTACGCGTTCAAGCCACTCGACTTCGAAAACACATTTCATCGTTTTTCAAGAATTTCACTTGATTATTCCGGAATTTTTTGATGTCATCTCGTAATTTTCACATTTATTTTATTATGGAACAATTTCCAACTGACAAATATCCTACAATTTTTGTTATTTTTAACGTTTTAGAATTGAGTGACTTCAATATTCCCACTCAAACCCCTGAAACGATATAGACGACATCTGCTGATTCGATTTTTTTCGAAGATAAACGGTGAGAGCATTTCGTTGTCTATATTTTCATTTGTCTATGGTAAACGTTTAGATTCAACTAGACGATTGGCAACGCGAATGAGTTGTGCCATAGACAAATGAAAATATAGACAACGAAATGCTCTCACCGTTTATCTTCGAAAAAAATCGAATCAGCAGATGTCGTCTATATCGTTTCAGGGGTTTGAGTGGGAATATTGAAGTCACTCAATTCTAAAACGTTAAAAATAACAAAAATTGTAGGATATTTGTCAGTTGGAAATTGTTCCATAATAAAATAAATGTGAAAATTACGAGATGACATCAAAAAATTCCGGAATAATCAAGTGAAATTCTTGAAAAACGATGAAATGTGTTTTCGAAGTCGAGTGGCTTGAACGCGTAAATGAGCATGTTGTCTATGCAAAACATGATGAGAGCCACCTGGAAAAAAAGACCAAACTAACTTTTCGTTGTCTATATCTTAATTTGTCTATGGTTGTGCTCCAACGTTTAACATCGACGTTCATTTACAGAAAGTGGAAAAAATGACAAAATAATGAATGAAATCATAATTTTTATTGCGCTTAAAATTTAGCGTATGTTTGTGAGTTCAGTATTTTACTCATTAATTAATTTGAAGGTATATTATCCGCCTGTTTTTGTTGACAACCACAACTCAGGCACTTGGACTAAAACCTTTTGCAATAACGCACAAGTTTCGATTCATGATCGTTCAATAATAGTTTTTGTACACACAAAAATATATTAAACAAGATATACAGGGAGAGATGAAAAAACTGTAACCAACTTCAGACTGCTGTCATTTCTAAGCCACTCGTCCGACAGCTGTTAAAATTACACCAGTGACAGCTCTTTATATTGTTTACAAGCATGCGAAATCATTTTGGTTAGAATTTTCCAGATAAAAAGTTATTCGTGATCGAATTCAAGCGTGATAGTGTGATTTCTTTATATTTGGCGGGAAAACCACAAGTGGCTATCGTTAATGCACTCCAGTATTTAAATGTGAACAAATCTTTTGTGTCTCGTACCATCGCTCGTTACCGTGATACTGGTAGCGCAGCCTCAAGGAAGTGAAGAGAAGAACGCAGCAGTGGCCGAAAAATGGCTCGTGAGCTGACATATCGCAATATTCCATTCGGCAAATATTGAAAAATGAGCTCGGGGTAAAGCCATTGAAATCCAAAAAGTGCAAGAATTTAGACCGCATCAGAAAGAAAATAGACTTAAAAGAATTTTGTTTTCTCCGATGAGAAAACAATCGTTGTCCAGCAATTTCTAAACGAACAAAATGATCGTGTTTACTGACCAATTCGAACTATATCTTATTCTAAAATTTAATGCTATTTCCGAATTTTTCATTCAATTAAATTAAAAATTATGTCATTTGACTTTGTTGTAGTTTTTTCTATCAGCCTGTATGTTTGTACATTTATATTCTTTATTCGCTGTGTTTAAAGAAAGTCATTCATATTTTTGCAGGGGATTTTAAATATATTACTCCTGTTTCTTTTTATTGAAGCATTTGGTTTACTAGTAGCTTATATTTAACTAAATTAATTACTTAAAAACATGATACTTTAAGCTATTTAATATATTACACAGAAATGCAAGAACTTAATTAACATCCTAAAAAACAATTACCGTACTCTAACCAATTATTTTTCATTACATTTATTACACTCAATATTTAAATGCATTTCATTTACATACATGCATCAGTCTTTCAGTAACAATCTTTTAAAATATCTTCCACAATATTATTATTGATATTCTGTTCAACAATATTTTCTATATTTTCTTGCTGTGTTTCTATGAGATCTCCATCAATTTCATAAACCTGCTCATCATCTATTGGTTGCCCTAAATTAACATTTAAATACTGATTATTACCCGTTTCACAGAGTTCTGCATTTTCATCTAGATCAATTTCAAAATCTCTGTACAAGGTTGATTGATTTAAATCATCATCGTTGGACTCATCATCATCGTCACAGGGTACGATGGGATAATACAATATTCCATCATCGTCCTCATCATCGGATAAAACAACACTTTCAGTGCCTAAATTTGTAGACATGGGAGCTATTTCTCTTTTCACTTGGCTTTTATTGGATAAAATCTGGGATAGTACCAACATTTTGTTGTCGGAAGACTGCACCAGATTGTATTCCTCTGGTGTTAGTAATTCTATGAGGGTTTTCGTGCTTTTCACATAACGATCTACTTTTTCCCACGGCACATTGTGCCGACTAACGTAATGACGCCGTATACTAACCACACTGCAAAACAGGGCAAAGTCGTGATGACACAAAAAGCATAGTAACGTCTTCTCGGTTATGGGGTGTTCTTGCTGATTGTGTAGTCGTTTTTCTTGGGGAGTATCAAAAACAAGCTTGCATCGGAAACAGCCATAGAAATTGCCAGTTGTTTTGGTTTTTCTCATTACTTTAAACCATAAATACTCCTGGCGCTCCTCTGGGTTATATTGCATTTTTGCCACATGTTGTGGTTTTGATCGTCTGACTATTTCATCACAAGTACCAAATTCCACAACATGAATTTTGGTCTGGTGTTGACGCAAACTTCTTGAATTTGAGCAAGAAAATTTACAAACAATACAACGAAGTCGTTGCTTTTTGTGTTTTTCCCTGATATGAAAATTGAGATTGCTAACCGTTTTGTAGGTGGCTCCACACGTTTCACATACATAGCAATGACTTGGACGTTTCCAAACTCGTTTTTTGGAAATGTTTTGATGTTGACAGTCTTTGGCCATTTGCCGGGTGAAATGCATTCGACAGCATACCGAACACGCATGCTGGGGTGGAAAATGTTTTATACGATGACGCCGCAAATCGATGCGCCGCTGAAAATCTTCATAACAAATATCACATATAATGGGTTCGGGTGGTGTCTGGGGATCATCATGAGAATTGTTATCATCCGACTCTGTTTGGGTATCTTCATCGCCAAATATCAAGTCCATATCGGGCGCTGCGCTATTAACAAAATAAGGTTTTTTCTTTTTTTGACTTTCCTTGTAAAGCATCCATCTTGGATAGCGCCATATATCATTGTAGTCCTTTCGACCCGTATTATTTATCCAAATTATGTTTTTGTTACATTTACGAATATTTTCCTTGAGAAACCTCTCAAGTATTTCATAATATTCTGGAAATGTGAGGGTAAATTTTGTACCCAAATCCTTGGCCTTTTCATTGGCTCGCATGGTTCGATTAAACCATATATAAATACGCTGTATGCTAAGACGAACTTCTACATCTGTCATGTGTATGTTAAACATTGAATTTATGTGTGTGCGCAACTCCATAATACTGGAGCGTATTTTTTCCAATGTTGTTCGGTTTTTAGTTTCTTGAAAATTATATAATTCAGGGTACTTTTCCAATTGTCGAAGAAATTCAAAAACAATTTTACGATTTGTTAAACCGAATAGTATCTGAAAATAAGAGGAAATGTTTATTTAGGTCACGCAAATAATTGAGGATTATCTATTTTACACCGCAGTTATTTGTTGAGCTTGGCTGTTCATCTTCATTTTCATCATTCGATGGCATATCATCCTCAGAGTCTATATAGCGTGATGGAAAGGGTGCAACTTGTGGTGGATTCTGAGGCGTCACTTTTGGCTTAACTAAGTCATCGAACTAAAGGAAAAAAAACATAAAGTTGGATGTTACTTTGCAGTAGCTTTCAATGTGAGATTTTTTGTTTGGGAAACCTACGGGCAAAACTGGTTCAATAGTTGTGGCTACAATGGTCTCCATTGGTTCGGCCTACAAACAAGAAAATTGTAACATTACTTGTAAAGCAAAAAACAATTAAAGACCTACTTGAATGTCATTTTCATCAAGAATCAAGGGAGGGGACTCTAAGAATTCAATATATTCCATGTCATCCTGGGAGGCCTAAAATAGAGAAATATATATTTGTTTAATCTAAAAAATGTATATCTGAACATACATACATCTTCAATGTTTTGAAGATCCTGAAACTCGTCAGCATTATCATCTTCATCTTGGGAAGACCACTCATTGGCAATCAAAGTGGGTAAATCAGGTACTTTACACTCGCTTTTCTTATTATCACTCAAGATATTCTTTTCTATATGGTGCAAACCATCAGGATCATCCACCATTTCACTATCGTCACCTTCATATTTCGAAGACCAACCATTTCCAATTAATATTGCCGATTCCTGGTGTTTTTTCGAATCCAAGGAAGAAAAACTGTTATGTTGGCTTGGATTTTTTATGTCCACTTGATCCGCATTGACTTTTCTTATTTTCGACGAAGATTCCGAAGTCGCAGTTTCGACCGATTCCACCTCAGAATGCAAACGTTTATCACCAATGGGCAATTGATTGGAATTCTTATGGTTATCATTTTTATCACAATTCTTTTTGACGTTCTGTGGATGCATGCTTTGTATGTGCCTGATGAAATAACTACATTTTTTTAAGGGAAACTCTTGATAACAATAAAAACAATGAATGGTAAAATCTTGCGCAGCAATAATACCACAAATGCTATCGTTGCAGGTGAATCTGGAAGAAGTATCATAATTAATGCAAATCAAATTAAAATAGCGCAAGAGTTCATACTTTGTTTGGGTTAATTTTGATTGATGTTGGACAATGGGTTTTGTGGTTGGAATATTACTTGTCTGTATGGACCTTGACGTGTAATTGCTATAGTTTGTTGATCCACTATATAAATTATCTTCAAGTACATCAATTTCGTCTTCGATTATGATATCTTCATTATCGGAGAAACTTGGTATATCTTCATAGTCGTACATTTCATTTTCCACAGCTTCCAGGTACCTTATATATTCGGGTTTATTTTCACAAGCTTCTGCTGGTGATTTATGTCCATCCTTTGGTGACACTCTAGGCCTTTTGTTTGTAACTTTATTGGTTATTACTTTAAATGCATTAGGAATAATTCCCGTTTGTTCCATATTGTTAAATGCTTTACAAAATTTGTCAATGGAATGCTGCAAGGAGAAACTAGAAAATTATTCTGCACACCGTAACAAGCCGAGTAATAATTACCTTATAAACAGAACCTTAATGGGCTCATTAATCTATTTCATATAGCCTCTCGCTTGGAAACCTTCATCAAATATAACTAGTTTCCATTGCAGCACTTTGTTGAATTCGGTTAGTCCTGTGTGGGCATGCACGCTACTCAAATGTGACTACAAAGCCTCCTTAGTAAACCTCTGCCGTAAAAAAACTAAATAAGTATGGAGATAATGTTGATAATGAAGCCAATAAAAACAAAATAATAAATAAACGGGACGAATGCACAATTGATAAAATATGAGAATATAAACAAAATCGTCGTCCACAATTGGTTTCTACAGGTCGACAATGTACGATGTTAGGGGTTTCTAGATCGCAAACTCGATGCAACGATTTATCGTCATGTAAAGGCGTCCAACTGTGAATTTAAAGAAAGTATATTCAGTATATAATTAAAAAAATATAATTCTTTTGTTGAAAGATTAATCTGCAACAAATTACAACAAAAGATTAGATGGTAATTAAATGAAACCCCATTTGTAAAAATAGCGAACAAAATTGCCGAGGGATGTAAGGTTTCTGAAAATCGATAATGGACACGACTAGGGGTTTCAAGGTAGAAAACGACAATCATTGGCTCATCGACATAAAGGAGTTGCCAAACGGAAATAAAAATAGAAGGTTTTAGCAAACAATTAAATTTTTTTGGTGGAATATGTCTTCGCTAAATGAGGTACAGTATTGCCAATGCGTGGTAGTGAGTACCGTTAATTAAGAAATGATTTTTTGGTTTCTACGTTCCCATTACAATAGGACAAAAGAAGGGACAAACTTAAATAAAATATTCTTTATGTAAGATTTTAATAAAGCCATATTTCAGAAAACAAAATTTAACATCGTATAGCGAAGTGAAGGTGGAAAACTTCATATTAAAGTAGAAAGCAGTCCCTTAAGGAACTTTTTATATATAAGAAGGAGGAGTAGATTCAAACTAGGGGAATAAAATAGAATAATAATAAACATCTTCCTGCAATTGCAAACATTCTCTTCCCTTTGGATAAATCAGTAACGCTATCCTGTTCACTACCATTTATCCAACTTTGTGGGTTCCAATGCGACTCATTTGTTTGTTTTTGTAATTGCTATCAATTATTAATAATGTCAATCAAACATGCATGGATTTAATTAATTTTTGGTCCTCTACTCTATTGTTTGCATTAGAATCAATTAAGTAAAACAATTTCATGTAATTTACATACAATAATATACACACAAAAACGCACACCTACAAACACATCCACACATACACAGTGATTCAAATGCAACTAACACACAATAATTTATGTGGAAAATCAAGTGAAAAAAAAAACACTGCAGCACATTTGTAACAATTTAATATAATCTGCTTTGGCTTTGGTCACGCAATAATAGTTTATGGGATGTGGAATTGTGTGGCGAGGTTAGGGGAGTGTTCGGTGTATGGAGAACATGTTTATTAAATTACCTCCTCCTCCTCTTCCAATTCACGACCGGAAAATATTTATGTACATCGACCACAATAATATGAGCAAGTGAAAATACTAACATTTGTTGTTGCATTCGTAAAAACCACCATTTAAAATCGGAAATGGAGCCATAAACAGCTATGAAATGCCAAGAGGAAGGGGAAATGTAAATGAATAACTTTGTCAAATACAATTGGGAGTTTAATGCTTTTATTCGTATCGGAGGCGTGATTTGTTTTAGTCTTCGAATGATTTAAAATGTAGAATGATAAAAAATTGACAGGCCCACAGGTAAATGATGTCATATTTTACTTTATTTTTTATATGTACTACCAGCCGAGCCAAGAAGTTGTTTTTGGGGGTATATTCTTAAGCCTACTATGTCCATAGATTCATTTCTGGGTTTGACTTAACTCATCGTGTTTTTTTTTTTTTTTTTTTTTTGTACTTCTACGTCGTCAAGTATGTTGGTGGTTAGAACACTTTCGTGCCCATTCACCATGACCGGTTATTGGTTACTTGAAAAGTATCAGTACTCTTTTATTTTCGTTTTCTTTTTGTTTACAGTATATGTGTGTTTACAGAATGTAGTGATATGAATGAAATACATAAGAAATCAAAACAAAAAAAAAATCAAAACTAAAGGAAAAAATAAAGAACTGTCAGCAAATATGATGATTATTTACAAATAAAAGTCAAACTTCAATTTTGCAAAGTGCAATAAAGTTGATTAATTCATCTATATTTTGTTGGTTTTTGGACATCAGGATTTCCGGTAAGTTATTAAATTTCTTGAACAAATCAAAATCATTCCTATGATTTTGATGCTTTTTGCAGAAAAAAATTATGTGTTTTTCATCTTCAATTTCGTTGCAGGTTTCACAAAGATTTGAGTCAGCAATTCCAATCCTGTGGAAATATTTTTTGGTGTAAGTATGACCAGTGAGCAATCGATTAACAATCTTTATGTTTTCAGGTTTCATGTTTGATGAAAAGAACCAGGGCTGTTTAGCAGGCGCCGGGAAGAATTGGTAGAAGTAAGTTCCTTTAGTCCGTGAGATGTCCTTGTAATTTTCTATAAACTCATTCCACAGGAGTGACTCAATGCGTTTCGACGCATCTGTGACCGACAGACAGAAGTTGATTGGTGAACCAACATTTGCTGCATGCTTCGCAAAATAATCGGCTGTTTCATTGATTGGTATACCGACATGGGAAGGTGTCCAAACAAACGAGATTTTAATTAAATGCGAATTAACTATTTTGTTTAGAATATTGTACACAGTGAAATTGTGAGATGTGTTGTTTTTAAGCAGAAGACAAGCATTTTTGCTGTCTGTAAATAAAGCAGCTGTGCTGACACCGTCTTCGATCATCAAATCAATTGCCTTTTCAATTGCACATAGTTCACCAGTAAGAGAAGAAAGTTTTTCATTAATTTTGAAAACAAAATTTTGATTAGCAGATATATTGCAGACAGCGCAGCCTGTGTTGTTGTTAAAAACAGCAGCATCCGTCGCCCAAATAGAAACGCCTTCGGATCTGAAGTCGTTAATTAATTCGTAGTAGTGTGCTTTGAAATATTCTGTTGGTGTATTGTTTTTGGTAGTATTAAATATATCCAGCATGAAATCTACCTTGTTGGTCGGATGTTGATTGTAACCAATTTTGAGATTTTCAAAAATTGTGCGAAACTTTGTATAGACATATCCAAGACTAGTTTTTCTTGAGGTATTTGAGGTGAAGTATTCATACAGAGAAGAGTTGTATATTTTAAGTCTTATCAATTCTTTAGCCGCCAAGTGTTGAGCTCTTAAATCTGTTGGTAGCATACCAGCAAGAGCGTATACCACATGATTTGGAGTGGAAGGCACCAGTCCCAAATTTTTTCTTAACAACTGATTTTGAAAGCTTGTTAGCTTCTTGTTTATATACATTGGTCTGTGAGCCATCGATGAGATTGCATATTCGGTCTTTGAAAAGATAAGTGATTTTGACAGGTTTATAGCTTTTGCGGGATGAATTCCACTTTTTGGACCCGTGACCATTTTTAAAGCATTAACAGTATTTCTGCAGGATATCATCACCTCTTCGTAGTGCTCCTTGAGTGATAGACTGTTTTTAATATGTCTCCCTAAAAATTTGATGGACTTAACAACATTTACTTGGACTCCATTTAGTAAAATGTTGGGATTTCTCCGACCTCCTTTAGCCACGTACATTACTGAAGTTTTCTCAACATTGACGTCAAGGTTTAGTTTTTTTAATAAGGATACCATGTTATTGGTTTTGATTTGTAAAATATTGTTGGCACTATCAAAGTCATGGCTTGCCACAAGCAAAATAAAATCATCCGCATATTGGAAAATGTTTGTGTTTTCATCAGCTAAACCATGGAGGCCTATTGTGTATAGGTTGAATAGTGTTGGGCTTAAACAACTGCCTTGAGGGATCCCATTGTATATATTTAGGGTGGAGTTTCCCATACAAAGAGTCCTTTTGCAGAGAAAATTGATTATCCATAATCTTATTTGGAGTGGAATGTTTATTTCTATTAAAATCCTCTTCAGGTAATTTATATCGACACACTCATAGGCTTTCGATACATCCATCGAGAGAACAATCACCTTGTCATTTTTTTCTTTGGAGGTGTTTATTGTGTGTAGTATGTCATTAATGCATGTTGAAGTTGACACATGTTTGCGGTATGCATAAGATCTAGGTGGAAGAGTTTTATGTTCATCTAGAAAATCATTGAGCCTTTGTTTGACCATGAGGTTTAAAATCTTTGCCAGTACAGATATTAAAGCAATTGGCCGAAAATTTGTGCAGATGTCTAAATTTTTTCCTTTTTTCGGTATGGGAACAATTTTTATTCTCCTCCATTCTTCAAAAAACTCACAGTTTTTCCATTGATTATTAAAGGAATTCAAAAGGTGCTGCTTACTATCTTGGGATAGTTTATTAACCATTTCATAAGTGATTCCATCCAGACCAGCTGCAGATGGTTTAGTTTTTTGCTGTAGAACATTGTCTAGTTCTTCCATGGAGAAATTTGCAGATTGATTGTTATAAATTGAAATGGATATAGTTTGTCTGTTGTTGGGAACCTGTTCACTCAAATGACGTAAGAAGGCTTCGTTGTTGTCAGTGTTCCATTTAGAAGCAGATTGGGGTTCGAAAACCGATTTACAGCTCTTTACATAACGGAAAAGCGATTTTGAATTAGATAATTGGCTTAAATCTGACAGTTTACGACGTTTGTCGCGATTTTTGGCACATTTTACGGCTTTTTTGAATTTAGATATAGCGTTGATTGCACTCAGGGCATTTTCAGTGGTTTTGTATCTATCAAATTTCTGTTCTGCGGCCTCTTTTTGACGTAAGAGTATGGTAATGTCATTATTCCACCATGTTTGAAATTTTGTTTCAGCAGTAATGAGAAAAGTTGAATTTTTTATTGTTGATTTTAGCTTCGATTGAATATCATTCATATTGGAATCAATTTTTAGATTTGATAAGTTTTTGAAGAGATGTTTTTTTGCTAGGAAGTACTGTTGCTTTGATGTGAAATTATCTATGTTAATAAGGATTGGTCTGTGGTGGCTTCCTCCTATGCTTGTATTTTTTACATTCCAATTAAAGTTTGAAGACATATTTGTGAAGGTAAGATCTAACACAGAACCGAAAGAACTGTCAAATAGATTCTTTTTAAAGGTTGCTGAGCCATCATTAACACAACGAAATGCCGAACTGTCCATCAAGGTTTGCACAGTGGATCCTCGAACTGTGTCAAAAACGTCACCATATGCTTTACATCTTGCATTAAAATCCCCGCCAATAATGACATTTGATTTTCCATTTAGAAAGATTAAAAGTTTTGATACTTCAGTTTTTAAAACATTGGATTTTACAGAATGCGGAAAGTATACTGAGACAATCGTTAAATTTTGAGACAGGTTTGTAGTTTGACATATTAAGATGTCTAAATCCGATGCAAAAGGTAATTTTTTCATTTTAATAGTTTTTTTGTGCAGGATGGCAACGCCACCATAATTGTCGATTCTTTTTTTACAGAATAATCCATAATTGTTTACGTAAGATGATGATGCATTTTCATCTACATTAAAAATTTCGCTTAAGATGCATATATCGACAGAAAATTTGTTTAAGTAAAGTTCTAAATAATTTTTATTTTTATTCAAACTTTGTATGTTGTGCTGTAAGATTATCATGTTCGGTTTGGTTAGAACTGGAAGGTCCATCTATTGCTGGTGCTTTTAAGGCATTTGAAAAACTGTCTAAGATCTGTAATCCTTCTGTACACTTGGCATTGGTTAATGCGGCAGCCATTTGTTGAGTGAAAGTGGATAATATTTTTTCATACTCAGAAACTTTGAAAAAATTTGAGAATTCAAAGGATGGTTTAGAGGGTACAATCGTTTCCTGTTCAGCTGTAATATGTGTTCTACGAGGTATTGATGCTGCTACTTTATTGTAATTGACTTTAGTTCTCCTTCTGTTGAGTTCATCATTGAAGGAAGTAACTGGTCTTCTGCTTGTTTTAGAAATTTGGGGAAATTGATTTTCATAATTTGGTTCATCTAAAATTTCAAAGTAATTGTTTGAAACTTTAGGGATACATTCTTTCCTTGAAAGGTTGGTGATTGCCATAGCCTCCAGAATATTTTTTTTCATTGCTGTATCTTTTGCATTTTTTGACATCCATGGCATTGTGATCTTCCATGTTGCATAGTATACATCTGGGTAGAATACAGTATGTTTTGCATTTAATTGTCGACAAACATGTATCACATTTTGGCTCTGTGCAGTTTGTGGGACATTCAATGTTTATCCCGCAAAGAAGGCATCTTTTTTTGGCTCTACATTTTACGGCTATATGACCTAAACGACCGCAATTTTTACATAAGCGTACAAGTGGAATATATAAATCCGTCTCCACTATAGAGTTGAACATTTTAAGTTCTTTTACAACGTAGTCCGCTACAATACCTACTTTAATGGTTTGCGACGGCACATACTGACCATTTTCATTTTTGTATTTGAAACGATATACTGATACAGCTTTGAAATCATTGTCGCTGCTGTTGATTTGATCATATATCATTTTGCCAGTGAATTCTACTGGTACGGATTTAATAACATAAAATTTTTGTACAAATCTATCTGGGATAAAAGCATTCAAACCAATAGATTTTACATTTGGATCCAAAACAAAATTATTTGCCGAGTTATAATTGTTGAAGCTCAGGCGGAAGGTTTTATATGCAATATTCTTTGATACAAAATGAGCATTTATGTTGGCACTGGCTAATTTGGCATACAAATGTAATTCTGAGTTCTTTCTTCTAGGGCAAATGGGCTCATCAGAAGTAAGAAGTACATAATATGGACCTGGATGGGCTGGGCTGTAAAGAATTGTTTGGTTTTCATAGTTATCATAGCTGTAAATATCTGTTTTGTTTGTGTTTTTGGGTATATTGGATGGATTGGAGGGATTGTTATTGTTGGAGTGACAGTTGTTAGTTGTGTTGGTGGAGATGGACTTTGTATCATTAAAATATTGATTTTCATATGGTGTGAGAGTGGTGTTTTCTTTTGCTGGTGTTGTTTTTGCAGAGCACTGCGGCATTTTATTTTGCATAGAAGGCTGATTATTTTTAAACTTCTTGCTTCCAGGGTTGCTAAAAAGCTCAATTCTTTTCCTCGGGTCTAAACGAGGAGGCGGCTCCTCATCACCCATTTTCGCAGAAAATTGTATATTTTGTTGAAATTAGGAATATTAAATTTCAGCAAAATCACCAAATAAAATAATGTTTGTGTTATTGGTTAGATGGAAGGAATGTGTGTATTTGTGTGTGTATTGGTGTTCAAAGCAAAACAAACAAAACGCATAAAAAAGAAAGCGAAACGGCGCGCACGTAGTCTAAAGTCAACGAGAGTTGAGAGACGACTGACTCATCGTGTTGAGATGTTACTTTAAGAGGGCATTCACTTTTCACTGACAACACCGGCTAGAAAACGGTTTGGCTGTAAAACTTTTGGATGAAAATAGAATAAAAAAAATCCGAGAGTTTTTAGTAAATCAGAGTTATTTCCAAAGAACGAATGTTCGATGAGACGGTAAATCGAAACAATAAACCGAAAGCAACTCAAAAATAATTCTATAAGGGGCAATAATAAAAACGTCACCGTTTGTGGGTAGATAGGGCTATACAAGTCGAAGAATAATCACTCCAGTGATTTCGAGGTCGAAAGTGTCATACATTGATTTATGGCTCTAAAAGTGTTGCCAATCAACAAAATAAATGAATTGAGGTAAATATTCAGTATATCTGACTCCAGTTGGATCTATAAAGACTCAAAGGTATATGATATGTCTATTAAGGCTCTCTGGCTTTAGATGAACAGTAAATGTCTCTACCTTTGTTGTAGTTCATCACTGAAGACATCTTTTTTTTTGTATAATCTATAAACGTTTCGTGCCTATAAATACACCCGCATAAATACAACCCGACTTCAGCCCGTTACGCTAGCTACTATCTGGATAAAAAATACTCCCAGATTCCAAACCGGCTATTTTTCCTGTATAATATATTGATATGTGGTGGTATGGTCCTCCCTCTATCCTTCTTTCTCTCACAATTAATCTCTGCAAACATGACTGCCCTTAATTAAGCATTCGCCGGAACATCAAAACAAATGTCTTTCATATTTAAAGGATGATGTCATAGTAGCAAATATAAATTAATCTTATGTCACAACTTTTAACAGTAATAATGGTTTATTAGTAACTTTCAAATAGAACCTTATCAACACCTTAACCTATAACCCCCCACCGCCATTTCCAAAACTCATTCATTCAACGTGAACAGCTGTTGGTCGATAAATATTTTATTTCCCTTTCCTCTCTCCCCCCTATTTCAGGATGACACCTAATAGCATGTTTCCATTGGAAACCTAACAACGTTGTTCGCTCTCAGAATTAGGTACACGAATTAACCCGTTCATACGGCACGATTCGTTATTCATAGTAAAATAATTCCTTTCTCCAAAAATTTTGTTTGTTGATTTTAATGGGAATTTATACGAAAATACATGAAATTCTCACTTATATGAATAAAAGAAATTATTGTTTTCCTCCCAAAGATTTTTTATATCATTAATTTTACAATTTTCATTCATGTTTTCAACTTTTTGTGTAAATGTTGACATTTTGAACACATTTTTGTGTTTTTCCATTTTTAAATTCTGCTGGAGAGACACTTGTCAAACATTTTTTCTGCCGATAAAAACATTTTGAAAATATTGCCTCTTTTGTTTGCAGTTTTCTGTGGAAATCTCAACTCGTGGACAAAATGCGCACCTCGAATGAGAGAGAAAACAAAATTTACTTTCGTTTGAATGTACATACGCCATTCAACATTGTAGTTTTCATTCATAATTTTCAGTCTTCCCAAAAATTTTTAAAATTTCATTAAATTTTTCTATTTTTAATTTTTAAATGTCATAATTTATTTTTCCGATAAATACTCTCATTTTTTAGGGATGGGACATATTTTTTCGTTGTTCTGAGAGTGATTTGATTTGAACAACGTACAAATATAAGTGTTCGCTCAGGAAATTTTGTGTGAAGAATTAGGTAGTTTTTTCATAGTTAAGGGTCAAACAACGAATAGAGAGCGAATCAAGTGCAGTGGAAACGCCACATAAGCAACCTTTGAACCCGACCAGAAAAAACAAAAAAATCCTCAAATTTCAAATTATGCGTAATAATGTTTTAGATGTCACGCTTCTGTTTTGTTCCCTCGTTCATCTAATTGAACGTCCAAAAAATTGAGAGGAAGAAACACAAAAAATAAACGAACCTTTATCGAATTTCAATACCCCAGAGAGATGAGGAAAAAAATCACAAAATGAGACCAAACTACTTGAGAGCAGTAAAACTTTTCACGTTTTGCTTCACGGGTTTCCTTTGGAAGAGGAAACCTACCAAAAAAAAAAAAAAAAAAAACGATGATTTAAAAAAAAAATAACAACCATCAAAAAATCCATCGATGGCCCAATTCGTTTCCACCGTCGCAACCCCCAACCCCTGCTCAATTAATGTTGCCACAACAACAGCCATTCCATTGTGAGCATTGCAATGGTTCAGCATCATGGTTTCCTCTTCACAAAAACACCAATTTCTGCTCATCTGGCACAACAACCACTTGCCTAGCCAGCCATAGCCACTTCCATTTCCACTTTGTAAACAAACACTCGGAACTTTTTTTGCCCCTTTGCACTCGCTGTTTCACTTCATTGTTTGTTTTTGGTAGGGATAATTTTTAACGTCCTTATTTTTTTCGATAGGGTAAGGATGTAGGGATTTTTTTCCCGTAGCAAATGGTATCGGTATCAAGTAAATGTTCATTGGAAGTGAAAGTTTACATAAAAATAAATGATGTTAAGCCAAGAACTTTTGATCTTAACCAAGTAGCTTGGCGTTGGCTGGCGAAACGTAGTGCAGAAAAAAAATACGAATACCCTGCCAACCCCTCAATACGAAAGCTGAGTGGAGCATCAAAAAAGGGTTAAAATCAATTTGCTGTACAGGATTTTGTTACAAACGAATGAGAAGGGTGGAGGGAGGTAGACAAAATACAAATAACGAAAAAGTTGGGGAAAATCGACCACAAACATTGCGGCATGCTAGTTTTTGGGATAAGTTTAAAGTACACTCAGGGAAAAGAGGGGAGGAAATTTGAAGATTTCACATACCTTAAGAGGGAAAAGGGTTTTTAAATGGCTTTTGTGGAGGGAACAACTCTTAGGAGCCTTACAGTACGTTTATATATATGAGGGTTAACCCACTGGATTTGGATTAAACTTATCATATCCATTACTTATACTTCAAATAAATCCTCTTAAAGTAGGTTAACCCTACGTAAACATGGCATTATATGTATAGAAGATTTCCCTGTCCATAGATCATCTAAAAAATCCCTGCGTCAATTCATTTAATACTTTCTTGGCTATTACTTTTAGTTTAGGGATGGACCTTCTCCAGCTTGTCTATAGCGATGGCCCTTTTTGAGCTCGTCCTTGTTTAAGATCGCTTCATTAAAATTCCCTGGCTTAAGTATAGAACCATGGTAGAAGAATATAGGTAGATGGATTTTTAATAATTGTTTATTCAACATTTTTAATTGACAGTTCATTTCCCAGCAGCTGTGTCGATGCGACTACCTGTATTCTTCTACCATGTATGGAACTCTGTTTTCATTGCTTAAGACTCCAGTAAATTTCCACACTCCGAAGGCATTAAATTAAGGTATTACTTAACATTGCATTCACTTTTCACTGATAACATAGGTAAAGAAATGGTTTAGCCGCATAATGCTAGGAACACAATTGGAGCGAACGACGAATTTTTTCGCGGCGTATGTTCGTCGTCAAAAATAAAACACATATGTGTATATGGAAGTGCACACAATCACGGCACCGGCGAAAATTTCGTCGGTCGCCGCGAACTCAATTAGCTTTATTTCTATTTCATACGCCGGCGACCGGCGAACAAAACAGTACAAGGTGGCCATACTTGTACGAATTTTATGTGTTTTAGTAAATAAAGTTACTTTTTACTTTAAAATTTGTTATGGTCACTCTACTATCTGTTACTCGTATAAAAAAAACATAATTAATTTGTTTATTTATTTGTGTACTTGCGCCTGAGTGAAGATGGATATCAGTGAATTTATAATAGAGAAATGGACATAAGTGAAATTATAATAGAGAACGTAAAGAATTATGTGTTCTTGTATAATTCATTGTAGTCAACAAATGAGCAAAAAGTAAACAACTTCATCAGCTGTTTTATAATTTCGTCGGTATTGTGTTCCATACGACGAATTTTCGCGGCTCATTTTGTCGCCGCGTAGGGCGAAATTCGTCGTTCGCTCCAATTGTGTTCCTAGCATAAAGTTTGGTTTTAACGAAAGGGAAGTTACAAATGGAATATTAAGTCTCAAATTAACACAAAGCATTAACAAAAACTCAGAGAAATCAGTAAATAAGGTTAATTAATGAGAAAAACATACTATCATGGACGTATAGGGTTGTAAAGATCGATAAAGAATAACATTAGGGATTTCTGGGTCGTAAATGCTATACATCGATTTGATAGTGTTGCCAATTACAGAAAATGGCTTCAGGTTCTACAGAAAAGACTTTTTGTGATTTTCCGTCCACACACTGTGTAAATACCGACTTAAAGACGCAGATGAAGACTGTCTTCAGCTAGTCTATAATAAACGATTTTAGCCCATCTATGATGGCTGAATTTAGCTAGACTAGAAAGACAAACTCTAGCCCGTCATCAGCATATCTTTTTCTCTGAGTGTATCCAGTAGCACTCTATCATCCCAAGAAATCAAATAGTAAATTGATTAATATTAATTGGATTTGGTGTAAAAAACTCAGGAGGATTTGTACATTCAACAAACTGAACTAGATGGCTTAAACTTTGCCCTGTATCCTGATAGAGTGCAAATAAAACGAAAACAAAAGCTGGAAAAATAATAAAATTAATTGAAATTTTTATTTAGTTCAACACAAAAGAGAACCTGAAAAAAATCTCAAACACTAAGACACTTTAAAACCAACCACGATGTTAACAATATTTTAGCGATTATCATTAATCACAAAGTGAACTCTTAACTTGCATCTTGGCCAAGTTAAGACATTAATCGCGAACAATAGCATCTTTGAAATTCATTTCTTCATTAAGTGTTAGACATGAAATGCCAATAGGAACACTAATTAACAACTTTATTTTCATGCCCCCAGCCCCCCACACCACTCTTTGCGACCGAACAGAAACCATGGAAAACTTTGCCTAGCATACTTTGGCCACAAGTGACCTCGTCCTTTTCCTATTTCCTTTACGTCATTTCAACAACTTGAAGTTTTTGGTTCCGTCCACAAAAAAAAAAAAAATCAGAAAAAATGAAGCTGTGCAAGACCAACCCACCCATTCACTTGGAGTACATCAATATCGCACTTCTCGGTTAACCGTGAATGGGCCGCAGCAGTAGTAATAGAATGTGAAAAAAATGAGCAAATATTTTTTTTTGTTGTTGCTTTAATACTTGTCGAAACTTTTATAATAAAGTTTTGTGGCTAAAAGAGAAGGGGAGCACAAAAGTTCCAAAACAGAAGTTCTTTTATAGCCTGGGCTGGTCCTTGTAGAACATTATTGGTTGGCACACATACAAACTAACACCGCCATGGTTGCTCATTTATAAATGTTTGATTTCAGTTTTTTTGTCTTTCCTTTTCTTCCGTTTACTGTGGATAGATTACTTTGGATTTTTCTTTATATATTTACTCACTTCTTCCTATGAGCGTAAGGGGTTGTGCGGGAAGCATAAAGAACAAAAAAAAAAAAAAAAAAAAATACTTCGAAAGTGTTAATGATTTTTTAAGGAATTATTAATGTTATTGTGTCAAATTTTCATTTGATATTCAAATTTTGTGCGGTGGTGAAATGTTGAAAAGGAAAAGTTTCTCCGTGAAATATGTTTGTTTTGGACTAAAAAAATGGAAAATCGTATTAGGGAAAAATTTTTTGATTGTACTTTATAAATGGAGACGGTGGTAACATGGTACAATGAAGAGAAGGTAGGTCAACTTTGAAAAAATTGCAAGTATAGAGGTCTACCTGTTTGGCTTGTAATGTCAGAATTAGTATCAAAACAATAAAAAATCAAACAACTTGTTGCATTTATTTTGAATAAATAATTTCAAACCGCGAAAAATGAATGAAAGGTCAAAATTTCTTTTCAAAATCATGTTCTATATATCTCTTATGGTTTATTACGCGACAAAAACTGTAGATTTTGTCGAGGTATACGTTGCAATAAGCATTTTGAAAACATCCAAATTTGAATATTTCCTGAACAATTTTTTATTATTGAAAAAATACACACACATAAACAAATGAAGTTGACATATTAAGCCAGAAAAATAAAAAAAAATTGAAATCATATTGTAGTTCTGCCCTACCCATGGTAGAAATACCAGGTAGCAACATAGGCGAAAATTACAGCAAAGCTACTTTTTTGGAAACTTGATGTGTCAAAGTTGTAGTCAGGGCGAATTGATTTGAAGTACAAAATTTGGGGCAAATTGTTTTTCCAATCAAAATATTGAATTAAAAATTTTCAAAATTGTTGTTTTTTCTATTACAAAAGCAAATATTCAAAACTTCCAACATCGACTGAAAGTAATGCTGAAGCCGCTGCATCTTGGTTTGATTATAGCACGTTCAATACAACATTTTTGAAAATCACAGAGACTGGAAATGGAGTCCACGCGTATTATTTGCTCAGCTATGAAATGTATAGCAGACAGGAAGTCTTTTATGTATAGATAACTTTAATACATTCGAACAATTTGAAATAAAAAAAATTATCTCAATATTTAATCACACCCCAAAAATTGCCAATGTTTTGTTCCCCAAACCAATCCAATATGCTTTGGAATCATTCACCTTTCACTGTTGAAGCCCTATATTGTATAACATTGTTTAAAATCCGTACAAATAAGATGATGAAATTCCATGTATCGGTTTATCTCCTATATGAAATTGATTCCCTGTTTCACTTATTTCAAATATCCACGAATTTTAGATCTCCATATTACCTATGCCTACCATATGTTGAATATACACTTTTTCCCTCATACTCTATAAAAACGTAAAATCTCGATTTTCTATCAATAGCATTGTTAAAGTTTGAAATCATGCAACAATTTTCTTATGTGTAAATGAAGGCGAATTCAAATTACAACAATTTTTTGACATATCAAATTGATACCAGCTGGCCTGAAAGGGTTACCTTGTAATTCTACCATGGCCCTACCTTGAATTCATTGTACCATGGATGGTAAGAGGACTTACTACTTAGACAATGGATTCAAAATCATATTTTTCCTGACAAAAAATTAACTTAATTTTTGAAGGGATGTTGATTTTGAATGATTGTCACATAAATTTGACACTTTTAATTGTTTTTCTTTCCCTTACTTCCTTAGCAAAATATTTTTTAGCTCACATGGAATACCCTTTCTTGGGCGCATAAAATAAAATATTTCTCACAAATAAGTATGTGATTGGGTTTTCCTCCTTTCATTCTATGGGTAAAGACGCTGCATATCCCTCTTTATGTAGTTATTCAGATATTTACAACATTTTCTTTGTTTATTACTTCTCGATCTAAGGATACCTATTGATGCGCTCAACTGCATTATGGCACACGTGCATCGTTGAGAACTGATCAAAATAATTTGACCATACATCTGGCAACATGTGCTGAGAGAGAGAGAGAGAAACTTACCATTTCCGTTAGCTTTTGTTACCAGTATTATTGGAGTAAAGTAGAGTACACACTATCATTTCAGAATGACAGTTTTGTACAAATATCGATTTCTGCAGTTTTGTTGAGTTTCACCATAAATTCGAGAATCATTTACAACTAAAACCAATTAAATAAAATAAATAGATTAAAAATGGCAAAATTATACAAGGTTATTTCATGCTAACATATAATAATCAAATTATTCAAAATATTTAATTGAGAACATCCAATTTTCAAAATAAAAATTTCTCACTTCGAAATGTACGCATATCTTGTGGCAAAAATGTATGATCTGTTTTAGAACCTGCATGAATATATTATTTTTGTAAATTTTATGCCCTCCACCATAGCATTGTCATTCCGTTTGTAACATATCGAAATATACATTTTAGACCCCACAAAGTATAATATTCTTGATCAGCATAAAACACTTTGTCGATTTAGCGATGTACGTCTGTGGAAATCACTCTACCTCCCGAACAAAGAAGATTGATAAAATTTTACCCAAATGTATATTATGTCTGCAGGACTGTTGGTATTAAAAATGGTCATGTAGGTCTACGTTTTGGTGTAGCCCCCATATAATGGTACCTCCCTATTTTCGGTATTTTGGTGATTTAAGCGACATTATTCACCGGAAATGTTTCAAATTTGGTATTTGAAGTTCATAATGGGTACTACAGCCTATGACAGAAAATTATCTGTACAGGTAAACGTCTTCGTATAGCCCCATGTAACGGTACCTTCCTGTATTCGGTATTTCGATAATTTTAGCGACATTATTCACCGGAGTTGTTTAAAATTTGATTTTTGAAGTTCGTAATGGATACTACAGCCTATGACAGAAAATTGCCTGTGCAGGCCCATGTCTTTGTATAGCCCCCATACAACGGTACCTCCCTATATTCGATATTTTGATGATTTTAGCGACATTATTCACCGATTTTTTTCAAGTTTCGCATTTGAATATGACAAAAGTTGCCTATGCAGGTCCACATCGTCGTATAAACCCTAATATAACGGCTACCTTCGATTTTTTGGGATTTTAATAGAATTTTTAACGGATTTTATTTTTTGAAAATTGCCAAGTTCGTTCCAAATGGTGGAGGGTATTCAAAGTTCGGGCCAGCTGAACCTACAGCTTTTTTACTTGTTTGGATATTATAAAGGGAAAATCGGTTATCGAAGTAATAAAATTAACACCTTGCTCAGACCAATAATATCGCTTATCGTTTGAAATTTTACAACTTTTCACAAATAAATAATAGAACATCCCCAAAACCCGGTTTCAAATGTGTACCAAGTGCATTTTTCTTGTTTCCATTATTCCTCTTACCCCTTTGCGGACAGACACGCCGCCTTTCCTTAAATTGCCAAGATTTTGCATTTTAAACGTTTTTGCTTACAGTTGTCACATCATTATTATTTCCTCCCGTTTGTTGAGACAAAAGCGTTTTGTGTTATTTTCTTTTGGGAGATTTGAATTTGAAACACACAACGAGCCTCTGGCACACAATACGCACTCGGCTCCTTTATGCTGTCTTCATCATCTTGTCATTGTCTTTGCTGCTGTTGTTGTTGTTGCATATTTAGCTGTTGTATGCATTGTTAAGAAGATTAACAATTTCCTCTGAGTAGTTTCTAAACAGGATTTTTTTGTATTGTCTGTCTTGTTGCTTCTGTCTGTCTTTTACACATTTGCCTATGTCTACAGCCATTGTTGCCTGCCAAGAAGTACTGCGAAAAAATACGCAAACCTTCTGGAAAACAGGAAAAATAGCTAACATGCTGTTAGGCATGTAGCATGGAATAGTTTTGCATCCTTGTTATTGTTCCAAGTATCAGCAACACAGTTCTTGTCACTTCTATTTTTTTTTCATGGCATCAGTTTCATGGGGTGTACCCCACTCTATCTCCTCAATATTCATCAACTATTTAAAACTCTTTTGTCAAATGGCCGTGTTTAGAGGGGAATGAATGCAGCGGAGAAACTGCATTGTTTTTTTTTCTCTCTCTTGTCATGTGAGGAGCCTTGTCATCACCAAACACTATTTATGAACATTCACAACAATGGATAAATGCTGGAGCAGCGAAATTCCCTAGAACAAAAGGTAAAACAAGATGAGACACTATTAAAAGTTGAATGACTTCTTGTCTGCCAGAAAAAAAAAGAAATGAAAAAACGAGAGAGAGAGAAAACTTTTTCTTGTAGTTGTCTATTTTAGTTGAGGTTATTAAACTGTTAGTTTTAGATGGCATTAATGAAGTTTTTTTGTTATTTTTGTATTAAAGAATTTAATTAATTTCTTTGTGGTCGATAAGAGAGTGAGAGAGAGGAAGAGAAAGAGAGAAGTTAGATGTTAATTTATGTATATACGATATTTGATCGGTATTATATAGATAATAGTGTCAAATAAAAAGAAAGAAGGATCTATCCATTTTTGAAATTAAGCCACACAAATATGGACCCTTTTTTTAAATTAGTATTTTTATTTGTTTTCTTTTGAAGCCATCATGTTTGTCTAAATCACCTGATTTGGTCCGTGTGAATTACAAGAAGCTTCTTCTTATATTTCATTTTCTTCAAGCATTAGCCCTAACAGAGGCGCAATTCCTTATTAAAGGTAGCTTTTCCTAAAGGAGTCGCATTTTCAACATCCCACGAAAAAGAGGGTCATAAACACCTTAGCAGAATACCAGCATTCACATCACCTTCATTTCCATTTTCTAAAACTAGTCGTCGGAATAAATGACTCTGGCCATCTCCTCCATCAACAACATATTCTTGATTTATATCAAATTTCCGTTTCAAATTAATAACAAAAGTTTTACACCAGCCAACCAGCATCAATCATGTAACAAAACGCCGAGCCAACAAAGATTTCCACAAAACGGATACTAGAACCAGTGACATGCCAGCGCAGCTTCATTCAAACCTCGTGTTTGAGGTTGTCGCTTAACGGGTAACGCACTGAAAGCGTCGTTAAAACAAAGCCGACAAAACCAAAGAAAACTGCAAAAATGAAATTGTCAACATCATCAGAATTGTTTTTGTTGTTGTTGGGTATTTTGTGCCGTTGTCATTCGAAATATTCCATCCGGTATCAAGAAGATAAATGTGCTTCTTGGGTGAGTAACTATTGCCATTCATAACGGAATAAACTGGGAGGTAAATATTTTCATCGGATGCGTTCCTTTTCTTTAAACAAGTGAAGAAGCTAAATACAGGGTGAGTTGAAAAAACTGCAACCAACTTCAGACTGCTGGTATTTCTAAGCCACTCGTCCGACAGCTGTTAAAATTATTCCAGTGACAGCTCATAATATTGTTTACAAGCGTACAAAAGCATTTTGATGAGAATTTTCCCGGAAAAAAGTTATTCGTGATGGAATTCAAGCGTAATAGTGTGATTTCTTTATATTTGGCTGGAAAACCACAAGTGGCTATGGTTCGAGCACTCTAGCATTTAAATGTGAATAAATTTTTTGTGCCTCGTATCAACGCTCGTTACCGTGATATTGGTAGCGTAGCGAGTCAAGAAATGGACGGAAGAAAACAGAAACAGCAACATCAGCAGAAATGGTTCGAAAAGTAAAGAAGCGACTTGATCAAAACCCTCGGCGCAGTGGCCGAAAAATGACTCGTAAGCTGAACATATCGCAATATTCCATTCGCCAAGTATTGAAAAATGAGCTCGGTGTAAAGCCATTGAAATTCCAAAAAGTGCAAGAACTTACACCGCAACAGAAAGAAAATAGACTCAAATGAGCTAAAGAGTTGCTTGGCTGAAAGTGGTGAACTTTCGAATTTGGTTTTCTCCGATGAGAAACATTCGTTGTCCAGCAGTTTGTGAATAAACAAAATGATCGGGTTTTCTTGCCAAATAAAATGTGCACCTTCGGTTAGCCACTAGAACTTAAGCACCGGCCACGGTGATGGTGTGGGCCGCCATAACAGCCGATGGTCGCTCTCCGCTCTCTCAGAATAAATGCCGAATATTATCGCGAAAATATTCTGGAGGGTATATTAAAGACTTGGGACGCAAACATTTTGGCCGCAGACTTTGGACATTCCAACAGGACTCAGCATTATTGAACTCAGCACGCGCCACCCAAGAATGGTTACAATATGAGGTTCCTTGCTTCATTTCCAGCGCACAATGGCCACCAAAATCTCCAGATACCAATCCGTTGGACTATTGTGTCTGGAATATTATGGAAAGCAAGGTTGGCACTAAAAAAGACCAAAGTGTCGATCACCTCAAGCAAGCGCTTCGCCGGGAATGGGACAAAATACCGCAGAGCAACATTCGGACAGGGTGTGACGGTTTCATTGTCCGTTTGAAAGCCATAATTCGTGCCAAAGGTGACCAATTCGAACAAATCCAAACTTATTTTAAAATTTGATAGTTTTTCCTGACATAGGCAAATTGAATCTAACAGTACGTTTATATTTATGAGGGTTAACCCACTGGATTTGGATTTAAATTGTCATTTCCATTACTTTTACTTCAAATAAATCCTCTCAAAGTAGGTTAACTCTACAAAAAGTTCTAACGTAAACATGGCATAATTGTCTAGAGGTTAATTCTCTTCTCTCTTGAGGTTAATTCTCCTCTCTCACACCCATTTAACAGTCTCACTCTTACTCTCTCATATGTTTCCAAAGGAGGCGTTAATTCGTGTACGTGTTTTTGTTAGCTGCAGCCCCATTATGTAAAATATTAACAACATTACTCATTGTTTATTTTTCAAAAATTTCATTTGTTTGTTTTTTGTTACAATAAAAACATTTTAATCGATAAAAGTTACAGAATAGGACTACTGATGTCGTTAATCACATGCCAATGAGAACATGGTATTATATTTGGCCATATCCAAAGTCGACTGACATATCCCTAGCTGGGAAGTTAAGCCAGAATTAAGAAAATATACAAATTTTATATTTAGACTTACAAACTGTTTTCCCCGGTTTCCTTCTTCGTTCACCAGCAGTTATGCATCGTATTTCCTGAAATAGGCAAATTGAATGAAATTGTAAACCCTCGAGATCCCTACTTCTCTCTCACGAGAGCATTGGGGAATATTTTTCATTAGATAATAGCATAGTTGGCAGTTTCTTAAAAAACCGAAAACAAAATTAACAAAATATTCAGGAAATGATCCAAAAATTATATAAATTAAAATAAAATATGCTATATTTTACTTTTAATTAACGATATTGCTACACCTTAAAGATAGATACTCTGTTGCAGAACTGCAAGAATGTAAAAACAAACGATACCCAACTTTTCCTTTATGATATCGAAAAGCAAGTAAAAATGTATGGGTACTCTTTCGCCTAAGTTTTTTCGTTAAAAAGATATAGGCTCATGAACGACGCAATATCTTTTCAAATTTATTTTTGCTCCACCAAAACCCGTAACAACATGTTGGCCCAATCCCAAGAAAACAATATATCCTCTATGCCACAAATTTGTTGATGCTTCACAGGTTGTTGGATCTGAAAACTCACCCTTCTCTCACTCGCCAACTCGTGATGATGTGTCAACCATGATTGAATGCGTAAAATATATTTTGGTAGAATGGAGTAATTTGTCATTGGGCTTTTTCGCAAAGTCAGGCAGTCGGGCAGACATTCAGTCATGCATGCTAATTAAATTAAAACAAAAGCCTACTACGCAAGCTAGACCTGGGGTTTCTTTCATCCAATATTAATGTGTTCCATGGATGATTTGCATTTTTCATCTTTGATTTTTTGAGAGCCATGCCGCTGCACGTAATTGAGGTGGAGACTACTTGAAGAGGCTGTCTTAAAATTTCGGGTGATAAATGGCATTTATCGTATGAAACAATTTGTCAACACCGAAAAACACACACCGGGAATCATGGTGAATTTGATTGAATCTGCTGCAGTTTTTGAAAAATATTCAATTTATTAAAAATCAAACACAATTTTATGTCAACACATTTATTTTTGATAGATGAGTCGTGGTGATTGAAAGAACCATGGCAAATAGAGAGAAAACGGTTTACACTCTTCTCTTAAAATACAATTTTATAGAGGTCTGTAGGAGAGAGATCTTCTTATTAAGAACCCATCAAGGTAAAATAATACAGGTAGTCGCATCGACTCTGCTGCTGGAACAATGAGCTGTCAAACCAATTTTGGAATTGAAATTTATTAATGAAATATTATTAAAATGAGAGAAATATTTAGATATTGCAAATTTTTAAGAATCACTGAGTATTAAAAATTGTAAACCTCTGTGGGTGAGGTATCAGAAGGGGTTCGCAGATATATTTTATCTCCATAATAGATCTTGTGTTGGCAAACTTGTTTGAATGTGTGAAATTTGAAGGCAGTTGAATGTTTACTTCGCTTTCTTTGAACGTTTTGTTTTTCAAAATCTTGAAGCCTATGTGGGGGAGGTACCAGAAGAAATGATCCGATCTCTACCATCTTTATAAAAATCATGTCTAGATAGAGATATTGCGATATGCCAAGCCTGAATAAAATCGGATGTTAATTTGGCGTTTTATGAGCTTCGTGGATATTCAAAATATTGACCCTTTGTGAGTGAGATACCAACCAGAAAGAGTGGTGATATATTCCATCTTCACATCAGAATTTGGGTTAATAAAAATATTGTGATGTGTGGAATTTGAAGAGAACCAGATGTTTATTTCGTATTTTATGATCGTATTGGTTATTTAAAATTTTGACCCTTTGTGGGGGAGGTACCAGAAGGAATGGTCCGATCTGTACTATCTTTATAACAGATCTTGTGTTGATAGAGGTATTGAGATGCGCCAAGTCTGAATGGAATCAGATGTTAATTTCGTGTTTTATGAGCTACAGGGATATTCAAAATGTGGACCCTTTGTGGGGGAGGTACTAGAAGGAGTGGACCGATGTATTCCATCTTCACATCAGACCTTGGGTTAATATAAATTTTGTGATGTGTGGAATTTGAAGACAATCGGATGCTTACATCACATTTTATAAGAATTATAATTATTCAAAATTTTGACCCTTTGTGGGGGAGGTACTTCATGGAGTGGGCCGATATTGTTCATTTTCTCACCTAACCTAGGAATGATTCAAATATTGAGATTTGCAAAGTTGGAGCAAAATCGGATTATCCTTCCGCTTTCTGTGCAGTTAATAAGTTTCTTTGAAAATATTGCGTTTAGTGTGGGAGGTACCAGGAGGAGTGGACCAATATTTCCCATCTCCGAACTCGATCTAAGTTTGACAATAATATTACGATGTGCCAAGTTTGAATCAATTCGGATACTTCCTGCGAGAGTTATCGTTCGCACCAGCCAGACAGACAGACGGACGGACATCGCCAAATCGACTTCAAATGTCCTAAAACGGATTTGGTCCAAAGAGACCTTGGTTCTAAAATCGTTTTTTCGATGAGGCACGTTTTGGCCATATCAAATGATATATACTCCCTCTAGCCATATGGCTGAGGGTTGGAAAAGCTGACATATTCCAAGAGTTGATGCATCTACCTGTATTCTTCTAACCTGGAACTCAGTTATGAATAATCTATTCCCATAAGAATATTGTGTTAAATTTCGACCAAATTATTTTCCCCATGACATGCTCTCCTCCGCCACTAAAGTTCTTAATTTCAATCTCCTCTTTTGTCGTCACGTCCCATCATCGTCAAGTTGGTCTATTTTATCCTCTATTTACTCAGCATGGCAAGTAGCAAATTACCTTTATTACTTTACTCATTTTGTCGTTGGATCTCCTCTCTCTCTCTCTCTCTCTCTTTCTTTGGATGTTGTCCTTAGACAAACACTTAAGTGCTGCAATGTTTGTGGAGCAGCTGCAAAGGATAGAACGCTTCGCTTAAGAAAATTAAAACTCATGAAGTCGAGAAACATGAAAAAAAAAAAAAACACCTCGTTTGCCTCCATAAAAGCAGTAACCAAGCAGTTTTACAAGTTTGAGTTTTGTGTTTCTTTGGTTCTTTGGTTCTCTTCTTCTTTTGCTAACGTTTTGAATAAAGTCAAGCAAAAGCATGAAAAGGAAGAAGACATTTTATGCCCAGACTTTTGTCTTGAAGTCGTTTCATGGAAACAAGGGAAACAAGAAGAAAATCAAGTCAAACAAAACAGAACAGAACTGAACAAGCCACAGACAACTTCAAACATGAATGCCGAGAACATGTTGAGCTGTTTTCAGTTTTGTGTTCTTTGAGGTTGGAGTTTTGTTTAATTTGCGTGTGTAAGACTGCGTGATAGTTTTAAGAAAATGGCAAATTTTCCATGACGGGTGTTTTGGCTAGGAAATGGCTGTAGTTTAAGGAAAACATCTTTGGAAAATGGTAGGAAACTTTTGAACGAAAATATAGTTTGATGGATTTTTTCCAGAACGTTGTTGAATTTGTAATTTTTTAACAAAAAAATTAGGTTTTTTGCACAGAAAGTTTTTTGGCAGTTTTGAAAAAAAAAAAAAAAATATTCGTACAAATATTAGCGCCTGGGTATCAATTGAAATGAAAAAAAAATATAAAGGAAATATTTTTCAATCCATAAAAACAATTCAGCCCCTGGTCTCCAATGTGTATTGGACTCAGGTCCTTAAATTTTTTTAAGAATGTTCCATCAAAAACCATTTTTTGGTCCATGAAGAAATTTATGATTTTGTCGTTGAAGGTCTTGGAAGAATATTTGTCACGAATCTCTTGAAAAAATATTGAAAATTCCAAAAAAAAAAAAAAATCTTAAAAAATATTTGTCCACCTTTTATTTACGAATTTTGTCCTTAAGGACCCTGAACAAATATGGAAAATATGGAAGCTCTTTCTGATTTTTTTACAAAAAAGGCATTTTAAGGACTTTTTCTCAAAAGGAAACTGTCAGCATTTCTCGAAGGATTTAACGATTTACTGCCCAAATCTGATGAAAAAATCTTGAAAGTTGAAAAAAAAAAAATCCTTCAAAAAATATTTTTCAACCTATTTTCAACGAACTGAAGCCTTAAGGACCCTGAAAAAATATGGAAAGTGTGGAAGGATTCTTCTACAAAAAATTTATCCAAAAAATGGTCTTTTAAGGACTTTTTTTAAAAAGCAAACTATTCTCGAAAGAGCAACGCCCTTTGGAAAACGATTTTGTGCCCGAATCTTTCTCCACCTATTTTCTACGAACTGTATCCTTAAGAACCCTGAAAAAATATGGAAAGTGTGGAAGGTTTTTTTTTACAAAAAATTTATGCGAAATGGCCTTTTAAGGTTTTTTTTTTAAAGGAAACTAAAAGGAATGGAAACCATTTCTCGGAAAAGCAACGCCTTTTGGTACAAGATTTTTTTCCGAATCTCTTGAAGAAATCTTCAAATTTAAAAAAAAATCTTCTAACAAATATTTTTCCTCTTATTCTTTACGAATTTTGTACGGAAGATCTTGAATACACATGGAACCTATTTTTCAGAGAAGGATTCATTGACAAAACCTTTCCAAAAAAGTGTCATTTTGAGGACAATTTTGAAAAGGACACTGTTATCCCATCACGAAGAAGCAACGCCTCTTGGTAAACTATTCTTGGACACTTCAAATAAGTTTTCAATTTTTGACCCTTTTTTCCAAAAAGGATGTTCAAATGATTTTTATTTGAATAAGGACAGAATTGAGATGACAACACAACAATTGAAGGTGACCACTTGGACCCTTTTTCAAAGAGAGAACACTTTTGAGAACCTTTTTCGAAACAAGGACACATTTTTGCTGTTTGTGCGAAAGGATAATTTCAGTAACCCAGTAACGATGCAAAGGATATTTTCAAGGACATTTTTTTAAAAGGATATATTTGGGCTTTTTTAAAAGGATGCTTATAAGGAAGAGGTTACTTTAAAGAACCTTTTCCGAAACAAGGATACGTTTTACCAATTTTATTCTCAGTGACACAGGAAAGACGTCAAGGATTTTTTAAGAAAAGTTTTTAAAAAAGGATATTTTGGTCCTTTTTCCGAAAAAGGATGCTTATAAGGAAGAGAATACTTTTAAGAAACTTTTTTAAACAAGGACACATTTGCCTCTTTTGGAGAATGAATGCTCTCAGTGATCCAGGAACATTGAAATTATATTTTCAAGGAAAATTGTTAATAAAAGGACATATCTAGCCTTTTCCCAAGAAAGGATGATTATAAGGGAGAGGATACGTTTAAGAACTTTTATTGAAATAAGGACCCATTTTACACATTTGGGAAAAGGAATACACTCAGTGACTCTGGAATAACGCAATGGATATTTTAAAGGACATTTTTTAAATAAAAAGGACATATTTGCCAATTTTTCCAAAAAAGGATGCTCATAAGGAAGAGGAAACTTTTAAGTACATTTTATGAAAGAAGGACACATTTTAACTATTTGGGGAGAAGGGATAATCTCAGTGACCGAGGAACCATGCAAAGGGTATTTTCAAGGACATTTTTATAAAAAGGACATATTTGGTATTTTTCCAAAAAATAATGTTTTTTTTTTCAAAATGATGAACCGATTTTGAAAGCAAGGATGTTTCAATTATATTTTCTTTAAAAGGACATATTTCGCCTTCTTGGAAGAAGTAATATTCTCTGTTACCGTCTTCCTAAGGAAGGAGGCTTTTGATGATCCTTTATCAAAGAAAGTTTGATATTATGGAACGTTACTCAAAGAAAGGATGTTCCAAAGGACATTTTTGGTCTTTCAGGATGAGGAGGTATGAATAGGGGCCTTCATTCCAAGGAAGGGTGCCTTGAGAAGCTTTCCAAAAAAGGTTGCTTTTGAGATCCTTTTTTAAAGGACACATTTTGCCTTTCTTGACGAAGGATTACTCATAGTGAGCCTTTTTACATGTTAGGATGCCTCTAATGACTCGTTCCCCCACAGAAGTTGCTTTTGTAGTCCTTTTTTGCAAAAGTAATACTTTTATCCTTTCAAAAAATTGCTTTTATGGGTGGTTTCATATGGTTGGATGTTTTAGGGAGTTTTTTTTTTTCAAAGGGCACTTAAACCCTTTCTCGACGAAGGATTCTTTTCCCAAGAAAGAGTGTTTATAAAGACGTTATTTCAAAAAGTTTGCATTTATGGATTATCTTTCAAAGAAAGGATGTTTAAAGGATCCTTTTTGCTTTTCAAGAATTTTTCAAAAGAAAAAGGGGGGGGGGGGGGGGGCTTTCTCTGCTTTTATAAACATGTTTTACAAAGAAAGAATGCTTTCAAGGACATTTTTGGAATAGGGATACTTTTTCGAAAAAATTTATTCTTATAAAGACATTAACTCAAAAAATTTGCATTTATGGATCCTCGTTTAAGGAAGGATTCTTTTAAGGACCCTTTTTTAAAAAGTCAAAGAAGGATGCTAATAATTCTCGTTTCTCAAAAAGATTGCCTTTATAGACCTTATCTCATAGAAAGAATGTTTTAAAAGCCTCTTTCCCTAAGGAAATCAATCCTCTTCTTCGAAAAAGGGATATTCTTGGTGACCCTTTTCCAAAGAAGGGTGCTTATAAAAATTACTTCTCCAAAATGTTGCTCTCATGGCCCCTTTCTCAAAGAATTTATGTTATTAGGACCTTCTTTCGAAGAAAGGAACTATATTTATAAGGCTTCTTTTATTTAGCTATCATTACTCGGAGAAAGGATATTTTTGAGAAACTTTCTTTTAAAAAGAAGAACACTTTTGTTCTTCTCAAATATGGAATATTTTAAAGGCTCTTTTTCTAAGAAATTTTGCTTTTAAGGATCCTTTCTTAAAGATATGTTGTTTATATCCCATTTTCAAAGAAAGGATATTTTTAGGAATTTTTTTTAAGATTAAGTTCACCTTCTCGGAGAAGGAAATTCTGCTTGTAACTATTCTTTCTCAAATAAGGTTGGTTTTATGTGCCCTTTCACAAAGAAAGTATGCCTTGGAGGATTTGTTTTTCATGGACCCTTACCTTTCTCGAATATGAATTATCCTTATGGGTCCTTTTCTAAGAAAGGTAGAGACTCAGGTTCCAGCAACATAAAAATGCCATATTAAAAATTTAAACACACAATCAAATGAAACACACAAAATGAAACCCCAATTCTACACAAAGCACCTGATGAGAGATCATTTTCCTCACAAATCGATTGCTGCAAGGATGCTGCTCCAATAATATCCTCTAATTTATTTCGCTCTTTAATCCTTAATGCAAAAACTTGGCAGAATATTTATTTGTCTCTTTG
>NW_026712277.1:5958284-6038284 GCF_030504385.1 Musca domestica
ATAAATAAAAAGCAACAAGGTGGTAGGATAATAAATTTGGTAAAATAAGTTCGATTCAAACACATTTCAAAATTTCCAACGGATTTCCCAAATTTATAATATCTACAGATATAATCTTGGGGCGTATAACTGTTGACAGCACGTATACGCCTAAGTGTGCCAAGCATTAGGGGGAGACATATGAAAAAGCTGGCGTATACGTAATAATTGCCATAATACGCACATGGGTACCCATATACCAATAATATTGGGAATATACATGAGAAAGCTGGCGTATACGTCCTAATATTACTAATACGCACATGGGTACCCATATTCCAATCATATTAGAAATATATCTGAAAATCAGGCGTATACGTGTTGGTAACACCAATACGCTCCAGGGTACCTCGTCTATATTTAAAAAGAAATATTTTCATTTATTATCATTTTTTGGAATTCCCTCTAACCGATTTTTTCCCATTCTTCCCTCGTTCTGCATTACATCTCCCAAAGCACCACTACATATCTCTGTTGCTGATGTAGCTGAAAAAAAAGTTCAGAAAAGTGTCCTTCTTCTAGCTTGCCCCGAAAAAAACTGCATTGTAACATTTAAAATGTATTGTGCGGATACATTGCTGAGCTAGTGATGTATACACACGCTCGCTGCGTTTGTTTTTTCTCATAGTTTGCTGGCTCTCCTAAGCTTTATGGAATATTTTATGAAGTATTGTTGAAGAAATAACACGCACACACACACACACAAATAAATAAGAAAAATCTTAGAAAAATAAAGAAGAAAATATTGCAAAGGAAAAATAAAAATAAATAAACTCCGCTGTAAACACACTATGAGAATATACAATTTTTATGCACATTTAAGTGGGTTGAGTGGTATGTGTTATTCCATGAGAAATATACCTAAGGATAGTTTTTTCTACAGAAAAAAATTCCTCAGTTCCCTGAGGATGGTTTTTTTCTATAGAAAAAATTTCCTCAGGTCCCTGAGGATGGTTTTTTCTATAGAAAAAATTTCCTCAGGTCCCTGAGGATGGTTTTTTCGTATAGAAAAAATTTCCTCAGGTCCCTGAGGATGGTTTTTTCGTATAGAAAAAATTTCCTCAGGTCCCTGAGGATGGTTTTTTCGTATAGAAAAAATTTCCTCAGGTCCCTGAGGATGGTTTTTTCGTATAGAAAAAATTTCCTCAGGTCCCTGAGGATGGTTTTTTCGTATAGAAAAAATTTCCTCAGGTCCCTGAGGATGGTTTTTTCGTATAGAAAAAATTTCCTCAGGTCCCTGAGGCAGGTTTTTTCGTATAAAAAAAATTTCCTCAGGTTCCTGAGGATGGTTTTTTCGTATAAAAAAAATTTCCTCAGGTTCCTGAGGATGGTTTTTTCGTATAGAAAAAATTTCCTCAGGTCCCTGAGAATGGTTTTTTCGTATAGAAAAAATTTCCTCAGGTCCCTGAGGCAAGTTTTTTCTATAGAAAAAATTTCCTCAGGTCCCTGAGGCAAGTTTTTTCTATAGAAAAAATTTCCTCAGGTCCCTGAGGCAAGTTTTTTCTATAGAAAAAATTTCCTCAGGTCCCTGAGGCAAGTTTTTTCTATAGAAAAAATTTCCTCAGGTCCCTGAGGATGGTTTTTTCGTATAGAAAAAATTTTCTCAGGTCCCTGAGGATGGTTTTTTCGTATAGAAAAAATTTTCTCAGGTTCCTGAGGATGGTTTTTTTCGTATAGAAAAAATTTCCGGAACTTTTTTCTGAAATCGCCCCTATTACCCATGTAATCTCTGCATACTTCTTCATGTTGACTACCAAATGATATATCTACAATCTGTGCTCCACTGCGAATATTTAACAAGTCTTTGAAGGAGGGGGGGGGGGTATTGTGTGCTGGCTAGGAGATGTCCTAAAAACTCCAAAGTGATAGAGCATAAGTAACCAAAACAAATGACAAAGGAGGACAACCAAACGAGCCAACAAAAAAACAAGAATGGTTACAAAATCATTTCCACGATAAGAAGATGGGCAACAACGAGAGCGCCAATCTGTCTGGCACTTAGACGCAAATGATAATAAAATAAAAATGTGTTAAAAACGTGTACAATGGGATGTGACAATAAACACAAGATGAGGACAAAAAACAACAGCAAATAAACAAACAGACGAAGATACAAAAAATCTGGGTAAATACTAGGCAGCGCACACACACACACACACTAACATACAAACGCTCATTCATGCTTTGAGTTGCTTCTTGGGCAGGAAGATAGGCAGGCAGGCAGGCAGGCGGCAAACAAAGCGAAGAGAAACAATAGCCTAGAAGAAAACAAACCAGAGGAGGATAGGAAGCAAAACCCAGCATCCTCGGCTATCGACACTGAAGAGCTCTATGTCCTTTGGTTATTGAAACAACGTTTCCTTCTTAGACCATGTGTGGAAATGCCACCGAGCAAGGTAGAAAATAATTACAACAAGACAAAGACAAAAAAATCCTACACACACACACACCGAGACACACTACTACCAACACATGCAAATACGGAAAAAAGATTGAATGAATGATGCTCTACTCGGCGAAAAAAGAAACATTTGCCTCAGTCATGCAAACAGCCTCATTCTCAGCTCAATGGAGGAGGAGGAGGAGGGGTGAAAGGGGAGGATGGGAGATGTTGGTGATATCAAAACAATACCCCCATTGTGCCGCACAACGCTGTATAGCTGACAGCAGCTCTGCCAACGCATATTATCATAAAAATGAAAACAAAACACAAAAGTTTAGAAAACAAAACAAGGATAACACAGAGGACAACAAGAGCAAAAAACAAAACCGAGGACTCTGAATAAAAAAAAAAACAACAATAGAAAATATTTCACACAAAGTGACACAGCATGAATTTCCATGAATGACGGAATGCCGAACAAAAAACACAAAACAAAGCAGAGCAAAAATAGAAAGAATAAAACCCATAGAAGGAAAAATGACAACAATCTTAATTTTGCGACATAATTTTTTAAATTAGTCCCTGGTGAGGATGACAATGATGGGGGTGGGGGGAGCATGGTATATGGATGAGTTCAAAGCAGGAGGAATGCAAATGGCTGGTAATCAGTAGCATAATTAAAGGATTTTTGTTGTTATGAAACGAGAATTGAAACCACAAAGGGTGAACAAAAAAGCTTAGCACCCAGAGGGGAATTGATAAAAGCGGAACAAGCAAAAAGCAACAATAATTAAATTTTCCAAGGAAAATTTTAACTTAGACTGGTTGGATTTAAGTTTCAGGTCTTACTATCCTCAGTGACCTGAGGAAATTTTTTCTATACGAAAAAAATTTTTTCTATACGACATGAGGAAATTTTTTCTATACGAAAAAACCTGCCTCACGGACCTGAGGAAATTTTTTCTATACGAAAAAACTTGCCTCAGGGATCTGAGGAAATTTTTTCTATACGAAAAAACCCGTCCTCAGGGAGCTGAGGAAATTTCTTCTATACGAAAAAACCCGTCCTCAGGGAGCTGAGGAAATTTCTTCTATACGAAAAAACCCGTCCTCAGGGACCTGAGGAAATTTTTTCTATACGAAAAACCATCCTCAGGGAGCTGAGGAAATTTTTTCTATACGAAAAAACCCGTCCTCAGGGACCTGAGGAAATTTTTTCTATACGAAAAAACCCGTCCTCAGGGACCTGAGGAAATTTTTTCTATACGAAAAAACCCGTCCTCAGGGACCTGAGGAATTTTTTCTATACGAAAAAACCCGTCCTCAGGGACCTGAGAAAATTTTTTCTATACGAAAAAACCTGCCTCAGGGACCTGAGGAAATTTTTTCTATACGAAAAAACCTGCCTCAGGGACCTGAGGAAATTTTTTCTATACGAAAAACCTGCCTCAGGGACCTGAGGAAATTTTTTCTATACGAAAAAACCCGTCCTCAGGGACCTGAGGAAATTTTTTCTATACGATAAAACCCGTCCTCAGGGACCTGAGGAAATTTTTTCTATACGAAAAAACCCGTCCTCAGGGACCTGAGGAAATTTTTTCTATACGAAAAAACCCGTCCTCAGGGACCTGAGGAAATTTTTTCTATACGAAAAAACCCGTCCTCAGGGACCTGAGGAAATTTTTTCTATACGAAAAAACCCGTCCTCAGGGACCTGAGGAAATTTTTTCTATTCGAAAAAACCCGTCCTCAGGGACCTGAGGAAATTTTTTCTATACGAAAAAACCCGTCCTCAGGGACCTGAGGAAATTTTTTCTATACGAAAAAACCCGTCCTCAGGGACCTGAGGAAATTTTTTCTATACGAAAAAACCATCCTCAGGGACCTGAGGAAATTTTTCTATACGAAAAAACCATCCTCAGGGACCTGAGGAAATTTTTTCTATACGAAAAAACCATCCTCAGGGACCTGAGGAAATTTTTTCTATACGAAAAAACCATCCTCAGGGACCTGAGGAAATTTTTTCTATACGAAAAACCATCCTCAGGGACCTGAGGAAATTTTTTCTATACGAAAAAACCATCCTCAGGGACCTGAGGAAATTTTTCTATACGAAAAACCATCCTCAGGGACCTGAGGAAATTTTTCTATACGAAAAACCATCCTCAGGGACCTGAGGAAATTTTTTCTATACGAAAAAACCATCCTCAGGGACCTGAGGAAATTTTTTCTATACGAAAAAACCATCCTCAGGGACCTGAGGAAATTTTTTCTATACGAAAAAACCATCCTCAGGGACCTGAGGAAATTTTTTCTATACGAAAAAACCATCCTCAGGGACCTGAGGAAATTTTTTCTATACGAAAAAACCATCCTCAGGGACCTGAGGAAATTTTTTCTATACGAAAAAACCATCCTCAGGGACCTGAGGAAATTTTTTCTATACGAAAAAACCATCCTCAGGGACCTGAGGAAATTTTTTCTATACGAAAAAACCATCCTCAGGGACCTGAGGAAATTTTTTCTATACGAAAAAACCATCCTCAGGGACCTGAGGAAATTTTTTCTATACGAAAAAACCATCCTCAGGGACCTGAGGAAATTTTTTCTATACGAAAAAACCATCCTCAGGGACCTGAGGAAATTTTTTCTATACGAAAAAACCATCCTCAGGGACCTGAGGAAATTTTTTCTATACGAAAAACCATCCTCAGGGACCTGAGGAAATTTTTTCTATACGAAAAAACCATCCTCAGGGACCTGAGGAATTTTTTCTATACGAAAAAACCATCCTCAGGGACCTGAGGAAATTTTTTCTATACGAAAAAACCATCCTCAGGGACCTGAGGAAATTTTTTCTATACGAAAAAAACCATCCTCAGGGACCTGAGGAAATTTTTTCTATAGAAAAAACCATCCTCAGGGACCTGAGGAAATTTTTTCTATAGAAAAAACCATCCTCAGGGACCTGAGGAAATTTTTTCTATAGAAAAAACCATCCTCAGGGACCTCAGGAAATTTTTTCTATAGAAAAAACCATCCTCAGGGACCTCAGGAAATTTTTTCTATAGAAAAAACCATCCTCAGGGACCTCAGGAAATTTTTTCTATAGAAAAACCATCCTCAGGGACCTCAGGAAATTTTTTCTATAGAAAAAACCTGCCTCAGGGACCTCAGGAAATTTTTTCTATAGAAAAACCTGCCTCAGGGACCTGAGGAAATTTTTTCTATAGAAAAAACCTGCCTCAGGGACCTGAAGAAATTTTTTCTATAGAAAAAAACCTGCCTCAGGGACTGAGGAAATTTTTTCTATAGAATAAACCTGCCTCAGGGACCTGAGGAAATTGTTTCTATAGAAAAAACCTGCCTCGGGGACCTGAGGAAATTGTTTCTATAGAAAAAACCTGCCTCAGGGACCTGAGGAAATTTTTTTTATAGAAAAAACCTGCCTCAGGGAGCTGAGGAAATTTTTTCTATACGAAAAAACCTGCCTCAGGGAGCTGAGGAAATTTTTTCTATACGAAAAAACCTGCCTCAGGGAGCTGAGGAAATTTTTTCTATACGAAAAAACCTGCCTCAGGGAGCTGAGGAAATTTTTTCTATACGAAAAAACCTGCCTCAGGGAGCTGAGGAAATTTTTTCTATACGAAAAAACCTGCCTCAGGGAGCTGAGGAAATTTTTTCTATACGAAAAAACCTGCCTCTGGGACCTGAGGAAATTTTTTCTATACGAAAAAACCTGCCTCAGGGACCTGAGGAAATTTTTTCTATAGAAGAAACCTGCCTCAGGGGCCTGAGGAATTTTTTTCTATAGAAAATACCTGCCTCAGTGACCTGAGGAACTTTTTTTCTTAATACCTATGCATTTTAGCTGAATTTAATTTACCCCCCCCCCCCCCCATAATTCCTCTGAAAATTGTCATTAAGTTCCCCCGCCCTGGCCATTAACCATTCGATAATAAATTACAGTCATTTTTCGAATTCTCCGCCATTTGTGACAACTAAAAATTAGTTTTCTAAAATTCACCCTTCTTCGCCATGGACTTCAATGCTTTTAAATTCATTAATCTATCTCCCACCACTGACCCCGCTCTCTATACCCTCTATTTACCTTCCCCCAACTAAATTCTTTGTTTTAATTGCCAAGCCTTCAATTAACTCAAAGTTCCATTAAATATTCCAGTAAATGAATGTATTAGCCATCTCAGAGAGCGAGAGGGGGAGAGGGAAAGAGAGAGCGGCCGAGAGAGAGAGAAAGGTGTAACATTCATAACATGGCATACCAAATGTGGCTAAAGTGTTTCGAGGCATAAATCAATAATTAATTGACCGTCTCGACATATTGACTTCTTCCGCCAGTGTTGCCAACCCCGAAAAGTGGGGATCCACCTCCATATTGCTGGTGTCACTTGCCTTCTGGCATAATTTACATAATACACAGACACACACATATACTCACATGCATATTTAAATAACACGGGATAACTATACGGCTAGCCGGTCAGCCAACCGGCCATCTATTCTGTTGTTGTGGCCATGGGCCAGCCTTTGTGTTCTCTCCGTGTGTGTATGAGTTTTGCTGTTGTTGTAATATTGAAAATTTATTTGTTTACATGGTATTATGTTTCAAATTGAAAGCCATTACCATAATTAGTCTGTCCGTCCGTCTGTATGTCTGTCTGTCAGTCAGTCACTTAGCCATCGAGCTAGTCATTTGGGACAGTTTACGCTGAGCCTGATACCCACAATCTATGGACTTTAATGCTTTTTGGGCAGGACGAATTGTGGGTATGTGTGTGTGTGTATGAGTGTTTCACTATTGTTTATGGCCATTCGATCCCCGTAATGACAGGTGTACCTTTGGGACGGAGGGCTTTACTCCTCAACTCTTCCTTGATTTATGGCCGGAACCTCTATTGGCTGTTGGGTTTTTTTCAGGGTTTGGCCTTAGTCTTTAATAAAAAAATGATAATTTTTCTTTTTTTTCGAAAATTATGGCTTTCCGAGTTTAGAAGGAAATAGCGTTTTAATTGAAACGTTTAAATTGTAATTTTTATTCCATTCATTGATAAGGATAATAAATTAAGCCATTAGAAGGGTATTATGGCAAGCACGTATAGATAGTGAGAGAGAGAGAGAGAGAGAGAGAGAGAGGAGGGGAGGGAGAGAGACAGAGAGAATATGCAAATAATGTATGTGTCTATTCTGTCATGAAGATTATTTATCTATTTTATATTCCTGTTCTGTTCTTTTTTTTTGTCCCGTTGCCAAGTTTTTGTTATTTCCACTTGCAAAGCGTATGAGTAATATTAATTACTTGGCAGCGTATGAGTAATGAGCTAACTAATTAATATTACTCATACGCTGCAGTAACAGCAACAAATCAAAGTTAATGAAATGCAAATTGAAATCATTGATTAGCATTTTACAAACAAACAACACATACATAACGGGGGTTGAGTGTGTGTTTAATATGCACACTAATACACACTCAATAATCTAACATAGAAAAAACGTAAAAGCAAAGGGGGAGATAATATTTTTTATACTCTCAGCCATATGGCTGGAGAGGGTATATATCATTTGATACGGCCAAAACGTGCCTCATTGAAATAACGCTTTTAGGGCCTAGGTCTCTTTGGACTAAATCCGTTTCAGGACATTAGGAGACGATCTAGCTATGTCCGTCCGTCTGACTGATATGCACGATAACTCTCGAAGGGAGTATCCGATTTGGTCCAAACTTGGTACATCATAATATTATTGGCAAACTTAGATCTAGTTGGGTGATGGGCAATATCGGTCCACCCCTTCTGGCACCTCCCCCACAAAATGCCAACATTTTCAAAGAAAATAATTTACTGCACAGAAAGAGAAAGCATCATCCGATTTTGCTCCAACTTTGCAAATCCTAATATCAGCGTCAACACTAGGTCAGGTGCGAAAATGGAAAACATAAGTCCACCCCATCAAGTACCTCCCCCACAAAGGGTCAGAATTTTGAATAATTTAAACTCTAATAAAATGTGATATACGAGTCCGATTGTCTTCAAATTACACACATCACAATATTTTTAACAACCCATTGTCTGGTGTGGAGATGAAATATATCGGAGCACTACTTCTGGTACCTCCCCCACAAAGGGTCAAAATTTTGAATATCCATGAAGCTCATAAAACGCGAAATTAACATCCGATTCCATTCAGACTTGGTACATCTCAATATTTCCGCCAATAAAAGATATTTTATGAATATGGTAAAGATCGGAATATTCCTTGTGGTACCTCCCCCTTGTGGTACCTTTTGAATAATTAAAACCATCATGAAACCGAAATAAGTATTCGGTTCTCTTCATATTACACACCTCACAATATTTTTATCAACCCATTGTCTGGTGTGAAGATGGAATATATCGGAGCACTTCTTCTGGTACCTCCCCCACAAAGAGTCAAAATTTTGAATATCCTTGAATGTCCTAAAACGCGGAATAAACATCCGATTCCGTTCAGACTTGGCACATCTCAATATTTCCGCTAACAAAAGATATGTTATGAATATGGTAAAGATCGGAATATTTCTTTCCCTCCCCACAAAGGGTCAATATTTTGAATAACCAAAACGAACATAAAATCCGAAATAAGCATCCGGTTCTCTTCATATTTCACACATGCCATTATTTTTACTAACACAAGATCTGCTGTGAAGATGCTAGAGATCGGACCGTTACTTCTTGGAGCTCCCCCACAAAGGGTCAAATTTTTGAATAATCAAATCGATTCTAAAATTCGAAATAAGCATCCTGTTCTCTTCATTTTTCACAAATTCTATTATTTCTACTAACACAAGATGTGCTATGAAGATGGAATTTATAGGTCTAATACTTCTGGTTCCTCCCCCACAAAAGGGTCAAAATTTGAATATCCACGAAAGTCCTAAAACGCGAAATTAACATCCGATTCCATACAGACTTGGCACATCTCTATATTTCCATCAACACAAGATATGTTATAAAGATGGTAGAGATTGGGCCATTTCTTCGGGTAACTCCCCCGCAAAGGGTCAAATTTTTGAATAACCAAATCGATTATAAAATTCGAAATAAGCATCCTGTTCTCTTCATATTTCACAAATTTCTTTATTTCTACTAAAACACAAGATCTGCTATGAAGATGGTAGAGATCGGACCATTTCTTCGGGTACCTCCCACATATAGAGTCAACATTTTGAATATTCATGAAGCTCCTAAATCATGAAATTAACATCCGATTTCATTCAGACTTGGTACATCTCAATATTTTCATCAACAAAAGAGCTGTTATAAAGATGGTAGAAATCGGACCACACCTTCTGGTACCTCCCCCACAAAGGTCCAACATTTTGAAAAAACAAAACGTTAAAAAAACGAGAAAAAAATATCCGACTCTTTTCAAATTTCACACATCCATACATCTCTTGTCAAAATTATAGGTATCTGCTAAACCCTTCTGGTACCTCATCCACAAAGGGTCACAATTTCCTTTACTTATACTTGTCATAACTTGCGAAACAAGTAAGCGATTCTTCACAACTTATTATATCTAAATATTTCTCTCAACCAGAAACCTGAGATCAATTTATCGGAATTTTGCGATTTCGCATAAAATGTTCGATTTCCTCTAAATTTTGCACATAACAATATTTTTATCTGTATCAGATGAAGTATGAAAAAGGGAATACTTCGTTCTGCTATATCTGTTACCTCACGCATATTTCAACATGGTCTACAAATAATGACATTTCTCATATTTATATTTAAGTCCGATACGAAATGGACAATATTGGTTCATTGCTTCGGAACCTACTCCATAAATGGTCAAATGCTTTAATAACCAGCTACACCACTATCCAAGGTGTTAGATTAATAAACTCAGCATCAGCATTCTCCCTCAGAGACCTGCGAATTTTTTCTGTGGAATAAAAGTCTCTCCAGGAACCTGAGGATTTCCACTATAGAAAAATTCTCATCTGGATTTTTTCTATTTATTTTTAGTCCCTTAAAAAAATCCCTCTCTCTCTCCGCTTTCCTTCGCCTTAACAATTCACCTTTGACCAAATCAACCTACAAATCAAAAAATATTGTCAGTTCTACATACAAGATTGAAATATGAATGGGAATATGTATCTGTGTGTGTGTGTGTGAATGTGTCTGTGTGTTCATGTGAGAGTGTTTCTTTTGTTATTGGCGTTGCTCTTATTTTATCCTGTCAAAATGTCAACAAAATGAAACATGTCACTTTATCATACAAATGTCCTGGCCACCTATCGATTGTGGTTGATACGAAGGTAGCTCCAACATGCCTGCATAAATATCTTGGTGTATGCACCTTTAGACACACACACACATGGACACAACTTTGGGCTTCGAACATGACATACATTCAATATCGAGGAGAGCACACCCATACAGTACATAAAGTGTTCTTTTTTCTTTCTTTCTGCCATTTTTTGCCGGCATCAATAACTTTTAGGCCTCCCCACAAACTGTCCGGCTTTTTAAAGTCCCACAAATTCTTTGGTTTGTCCACACAGTGGCACACACACACACACTCGGATTTTTTGCACTCTCCGGCTTTTATGCAAAAATCGATGTCCACAACAGACAAACACGTACACACACACATATATTTTCATGTGAATGTGTGCTACGTTCGCATTGCGAATCTTTTGTTCTGAAATTGTGGGAGGGAAATTGAGGGAGGGGGCGGTGTAGAGGAGGAGGGAGTTATGCGAGAAATATGTATCAAGTTTGTTGCCATGTTTGCATATGTATGTGTGTGTACACATGCATATGTGAGTGTTTGTGTCATTCAATCCATTTGCATACGATTGATGTTCTTCCTATTTGTTGTTCAACAGAACGACAGGACTTGCCTTGCGGTTTTACAAGCACAGAGTGAGGGTGAGAGGGGATGTGGAGAGGGAGTAAGGGAGGGAACAAAAAATATATGTAACTAACACAGAAACCGGCCGATCGAAAGTTTAAAATTTATGATTGCATTACCTGAAAATATTCTTGTCATGACTATGACAGGTCACTGCAAAATGGGAACAGTGTTTGGGGGGAAGAGAGAGATTTTTTAGAGAGAGATCAGAAATTAAGAAGAAACAATTAAAAATTGAGTATAGAGACCATGTTGTGGAACTCAAAGTAGAAAAATGTTGGAGAAATCAAACGAAAAAAAAAACATAATTGATTTATTCGAATTAAATTTCCTTGGAAACTATTATAGCTAGACATAAAGTTAATTCCGGGACTCATAGTGAAATTTGATGCAGAACATTTTATCCTTTAACATTTTTCGCAGAAAATCAAGTTTTAATGGTGTTTTCGAGCCAGATTAGAAACGCATAAAAAATACTAAAAAACGTACACAGTCAATTTCCATTTGTAATATATTAGTTACGAACTTAATTTTCTTTAAAACTATTTTACCTAGGTATATAGTTTATTCTGAAAATTATAGTGAAATTTGATAAAGAATATTTCTTTCTTTGACTATTTCCCCAAAAACGGAAGTTTTATGGGAGAATTTGACTCTGAATTGAAACTACTAATAATTAACAATTGAAAACGTAATTAAAAAATTTCAACTTGAAATATATTAATTTTGAATTTAATTTTCTTAGAAACTATTTCACCTAGACATATAGTTTATTCTGAGACTTATAGTAAAATCTGGTGTAGAATATTTCTTCCTTAGAAAAGTTCCCCAAAAAATGAAGTATTAAAGGAGATTTTGGCTTATTTTGGAAACGTATGTCATGAAAATGTAATAACGTCGACACAAAAAAATTCCACATGTAATATATAAATTTGGAAATTAATTTTCTTAAAAACTATTTCACCCAGATATATAGTTTCTTCGAAGACTCATAATGAAATTTGATCAGGAATATTTCTTTCTCTAAAAATTTGTCCAAAAAATGAAGTTTTATGGGAGAATTTGACTCTGAATTGAAACTACTAATAATTAACTATTGAAAACGTAATTTAAAAAATTCACCATGCAATATATTATCTTTGTATTTAATTTTCTTAGAAACTATTTCACCTAGACATATAGTTCATTCTGAGACTTATAGTAAAATCTGGTGTAGAATATTTCTTCCTTTAACAATTTCTCCCAAAAATTAAGTATTAAGGGAGATTTTTATTCAGATTGGAAATGTTTAATAATAAACAGATAAAAATGTAATCAAAAAGTTCCACATGTAATATTTAAATTTCCAATTTAATTTTCTTAAAAAACTATTTCACCCAGATATATAGTTTCTTCCGAGACTCATAATGAAATTTGATTAGGAATATTTCTTTCTTTAACAATTTGCCCAAAAAATTAAGTTTAATAGGAGATTTTCACTCAGTTTACAAACGTAGAATAAAAATGATTGCAAATAATTTAAATAAAATTCCTCAGAATACTGAGGCGAGTTTTTCCATAGAAAAAGTTCCTCAGGTCCCTGAGGACACTTTTTTTCTATAGAAAAAAATCCCGAGGTCACTGAGGCAAGTTTTTTCTATAGAAAAAAAATTCCTCAGGTCACTGAGGCAAGTTTTTTCTATAGAAAAAAATTCCTCAGGTCACTGAGGCAAGTTTTTTCTATAGAAAAAAATTCCTCAGGTCTCTGAGGCAAGATTTTTCTATAGAAAAAAATTCCTCAGGTCACTGAGGCAAGTTTTTTCTATAGAAAAAATTCCCCAGGTCACTGAGGCAAGTTTTTTCTATAGAAAAAAATTCCTCAGGTCACTGAGGCAAGTTTTTTCTATAGAAAAAATTCCTCAGGTCACTGAGGCAAGTTTTTTCTATAGAAAAAAATTCCTCAGGTCACTGAGGCAAGTTTTTTCTATAGAAAAAAATTCCTCAGGTCACTGAGGCAAGTTTTTTCTATAGAAAAAAATTCCTCAGGTCACTGAGGCAAGTTTTTTCTATAGAAAAAAATTCCTCAGGTCACTGAGGCAAGTTTTTTCTATAGAAAAAAATTCCTCAGGTCACTGAGGCAAGTTTTTTCTATAGAAAAAAATTCCTCAGGTCACTGAGGCAAGTTTTTTCTATAGAAAAAAATTCCTCAGGTCTCTGAGGCAAGTTTTTTCTATAGAAAAAAATTCCTCAGGTCACTGAGGCAAGTTTTTTGTATAGAAAAAAATTCCTCAGGTCACTGAGGCAAGTTTTTTCTATAGAAAAAAATTCCTCAGGTCACTGAGGCAAGTTTTTTCTATAGAAAAAAATTCCTCAGGTCACTGAGGCAAGTTTTTTCTATAGAAAAAAAATTCCTCAGGTCACTGAGGCAAGTTTTTTCTATAGAAAAAAATTCCTCAGTTCACTGAGGCAAGTTTTTTCTATAGAAAAAAATTCCTCAGGTCGCTGAGGCAAGTTTTTTCTATAGAAAAAAATTCCTCAGGTCAGGTCACAAAAAATGAAGTTTAAAAGGAGATTTTAACTCAGTTTAAAAAAAGTAGAATAAAAATGATTGCAAATAATTTTGGTGTTAGAAGCGACATTATTCACCGGAAATGTTTCAATATTGGTATTTGAAGTTCGTAAAAAAAAAATTAACAGAAAATTGTCTGTGCAGGTCCACGCCTTCGTAACTTCCGATATTCGGTAACTTCCGATATTCGTTATTTTGTTGATTTTAGCGACATTATTCACCGGAATTGTTTCAAATTTGGTATTTGAAGTTCGTAATGGATACTGCAGCCTATAACAGAAAATTGTCTGTGCAAGTCCACGTTTTGGTATAGCCTCCATATAACGGTACCTCCCGATATTCGGTATTTTGATGATTTTAGCTACATTAATCAAGGAATTTTTTCTGCAAGTTTCGCCCTTGAATATTGTAATGGTCTATGACAAAAGTTGCGGGGCCACGTCATCGTATAGACCCTAATATTCGGTTTTTATAAGATTTTAACAGAATTTTTAACGGATTTTATTTTTTTGAAAATTGACAAATTTGTTGCAAATGGTGGAGGGTATTCAGAGTTGGGCCCGGTCGAACTTACAGCTTTTTTATTTGTTTCAAATTAAATATACACCTTGCTAATCAGATAAGCCAGCGTATGATTATTTTTTATTTTCAAAGATAACGTATACGTCTTCTGAATTTAAATTGCTCATACGCTGCAGGGGGGTTTTTTACTTTAACGATCTTTTAAAAACAATTCGAAATCCCACTTCAATCCTATTTTTGAGAAAATTAGGATTACAGAAATTCTTCCATTAAATCCCAATGTGAGAGGTCATCTTTCCATATATTTTTAAAAATTAAAAACTCCAACTGTTGCTTACCACTGTTTCAATTTAATTTATCAATGTCAAATGTATTTCCTTCTTCCTCGCTTTCTCTTCATCTGCTCTACTTCCTTTTACATATTTTTTTCTTAAGTAAATCAAATATATATCGTTATCGCTTTTCCAATTCCTAAGGTTTGACCATTTGACATATGGTCATAAAATATCTCTCACTCTCATCCACTCTGTTTTTTTTGAAAATGAAAATTCTATTAGTTCCTTGTTTTTTTTTTGTTCTTCTATGTTTTTGTAGTGAAAAATGACACTTATGCAAATTTCCAAATGTGTTTCAGTTTCTTCTTCGTTTTTTTCTCTCTCGTTACTTCATTGGTAACAAGGACTGATTGTGACATGTGGGTGTTTGGAATTTTTTTGCTCCAGGTTCTATTTTCTTTTGTGGTGGGCAAAAGAAAAAATATTGATTTTTTTTTGGAAATTTGTAAAGCTCCGACACTCCTCTATGTGGTCAATGGCATATTATTTTAAATGTCGTCAGAGCTGTCAAATTTGTATGAAGGATAACGTAGTTTATTGATGTTAAATGGAAGTGGGGTGCAGAAGGAATTTGAAAAAAGGGGAAATAATAAGTCGGTGGCCCGGATTGACTGACGAATCAAGGATGGCGGAATTTTTAATTTTCTATAGAAGAGATACAGTCCCTGAGGATGCAGCAGTTTTTCTATGGAAAATGAATAGATCTATGGAAATGGTCTGAAATATTTTTAGTATTATAGCAAAAAGTACAGTCCCTCGTATCGGACTCTATTTTTTTTCTATGGTAAAAATTCCATAGTTCCGCAGAACTTTATTTCCCTAAAGAATGTGGGAAAAATCCACAGAGTTGTTATTGATTTTTTTTCCTATTGAAAAATTACCCTGGTCATCGGGACTGTCACATCTTCTGCATAAAAAAATTTATCGACCTGTTTTTTTTTTACAAAAATGTTAACTCTTCCAAGACTTTATTTAAAAAAAAAATTGCCCTAAATCAATAGAAAAATCCATAGTTCAAAGTACTTTAATTAGTACAAAAATATTTATATGTGGTCCTCTCATTTTAAACACTTTAATAATCTATAATCACTAATGATTTTAGTTTTAATTTTTTTTTTGCAATGAATTTTTCCACCCAGTGATTATTGCTGATTTTAGGATTTCCACCTTTACTGCAATATTGTATGTGTGTGTGTGTATATGTGCTGGCAATAAATAAGTTAATTAAAGGCTAAATTGATAGAATTCACTTTATTGATAATTATGTATGTGTAATGGGAGAAGCCGATAATAAAAATAGGAAAAAAATAGTAGAAAAGTCAATACAGGCGTATGCATAACGACAACACTCATACGCAGGGTGGACCCAAAAATAATTATTTTTGGTAAATCAGAAATTAAATCAAAATTTTATCCATTTGAAGAAAAATTTTTGAAAAAAAAAAAAAAAAAATTTGCTTCACTGTTCACCTACCTTGCAGGAAACCTCCCATTAGACACACACACACCTTTGGCTTACACAATGCCACTACAAGTCCTGTAAATCGTTGGGCAAACATTTAATTGTTAATTTATTTCGCACTAAAATACGAACAATGACTCGTCCCTTGATGCCCTTTTTGTTGTAATTTTGTACGGCAAAAATAAATTTTGCATTGTAAGGGGCGGATTAGAGATAGCGTATTGTTTTCCCATTCACTGATTATTGCTAATTAAAGGATTTCTAAAGCACAGCACTTAAATACTAGGCGAAAAAATTGAATATAAATTGATTAAATAAAATTCGGTAGAATTTTTAAGAGATACGATTTTTTCCATAGAAAAAAATATACTCAGATCTCTGAGGACACTTTTTTCTAAAGAAAAAAATTACTTAGGTCTTTTTTTCTATAGAAAAAAATTCCTCAGGTCACTGAGGCAAGTTTTTTCTATAGAAAAAAATTCCTCAGGTCACTGAGGCAAGTTTTTTCTATAGAAAAAAATTCCTCAGGTCACTGAGGCAAGTTTTTTCTATAGAAAAAAATTCCTCAGGTCACTGAGGCAAGTTTTTTCTATAGAAAAAAATTCCTCAGGTCCCTGAGGCAAGTTTTTTCTATAGAAAAAAATTCCTCAGGTTACTGAGGCAAGTTTTTTCTATAGAAAAAAATTCCTCAGGTCACTGAGGCAAGTTTTTTTTATAGAAAAAAATTCCTCAGGTCACTGAGGCAAGTTTTTTCTATAGAAAAAAATTCCTCAGGTCACTGAGGCAAGTTTTTTCTATAGAAAAAAATTCCTCAGGTCACTGAGGCAAGTTTTTTCTATAGAAAAAAATTCCTCAGGTCACTGAGGCAAGTTTTTTCTATAGAAAAAAATTCCTCAGGTCACTGAGGCAAGTTTTTTCTATAGAAAAAATTCCTCAGGTCCCTGAGGCAAGTTTTTTCTATAGAAAAAAATTCCTCAGGTTACTGAGGCAAGTTTTTCTATAGAAAAAAATTCTTCATATCACTGAGGCAAGTTTTTTCTATAGAAAAAATTCCTCAGGTCACTGAGGCAAGTTTTTTTTATAGAAAAAATTCCTCAGGTCACTGAGGCAAGTTTTTTCTATAGAAAAAAATTCCTCAGGTCACTGAGGCAAGTTTTTTCTATAGAAAAAAATTCCTCAGGTCACTGAGGCAAGTTTTTTCTATAGAAAAAAATTCCTCAGGTCACTGAGGCAAGTTTTTTCTATAGAAAAAAATTCCTCAGGTCACTGAGGCAAGTTTTTTCTATAGAAAAAAATTCCTCAGGTCACTGAGGCAAGTTTTTTCTATAGAAAAAAATTCCTCAGGTCCCTGAGGCAAGTTTTTTCTATAGAAAAAAATTCCTCAGGTCCCTGAGGCAAGTTTTTTCTATAGAAAAAAATTCCTCAGGTCCCTGAGGCAAGTTTTTTCTATAGAAAAAAATTCCTCAGGTCCCTGAGGACACTTTTTTCTGTAGAAAAAAATTCCTCAGGTCCCTGAGGACACTTTTTTCTGTAGAAAAAAAAAATCCTCAGGTCCTTGAGGACACTTTTTTCTGTAGAAAAAAAAATCCTCAGGTCCTTGAGGACACTTTTTTCTGTAGAAAAAATTTTCTCAGGTCCCCGAGGCAAATTTTTTCTAAAGAAAAAATTCCTCAGATAACTGAGGACGGTTTTTTCGTATAGAAAAAAAATCCTCATTTTACTGAGGCAAGTTTTTTCTATAGAAAAAATTTCCTTAGGTCACTGAGACAAGTTTTTTCCATAGAAAAAAATTCCTTAGGTCACTGAGGCAAGTTTTTTCTATAGAAAAACATTCATCAGGTCCCTGAGGTGAGATTTTTTTTCTATAGAAAAAAGTCCTCATCCTCAAAATATTTACTTTTTAATTTTGGTGACTTTTTTGTTGAAAAATCCTCAGTAGTGAATTGTGTCCATTATATCCCTGCCCTACTGTCTTTCCATTACACATTCAAATTAAAGTAATTTACAGAATTCTCCAAATTATTCACTTCTCAAGAATTGTTTGTGGGTATGAGAATTAAGCATATGTGGTTAAATCCTGGTTTTCTCCCCCTCCTCCCACATTTTCACCTTGGCAATATGCCTGTATGACCAACGGACCGCCCAGCAACAATGGTTTCCTGTTAAATGCCTTCATTAGTAATCAGTTTCATTCTCTATTGTCATTTGGTTTCTGTTTTGTATTTTGTAAGTGGACCAAAGTGGACACATCGTGGCAGAGAGACGTGTGAGGAAGGGGGGAGAGAGAGGAGAGCGTTGTATGGGCGAGCGTGAATGAGTTGTTGATTTCCTCAAGCAGACATTTGCCACATGTCCGGCTGAATGGCTGGCTGACTCGCTGAATAACTGCCTGCCTGGATGTATGTTTGTGTGAAGCCGATGTAGGAAATTGTAGATTTGTTGTCGGTGTGATGGTGATGGTGGTGGTGAGATGAGATGAGGATGATGGTGGCTGGTGTTGTTGCTACTGATGATGGCAGTGATGGTGGTGGTGATGGCAACGGTGGCAATGGTTAAGTAATTGTGAAGCATCTCGCAATTCGTGTCATTCATTGTTAATGCCACACACAAAACCGCAACATTCAAAATCAACACTTTCCATGGAGGCCGGTTGGGCAACATCACTTTACACACCCGGTCAAACACACACCCACACACCCTCCGTCATGAATGTGGGGACACATGTTTAGATGTTCCATGTCGATTTATTCACATTTCAAGCCATGAGAACCATTTTCACCGGAAATTTATACAATACTCCAATTCGCACGTTGGCAAACAGTCGTAGACAGAGGTTAAATTAGTGTGTGTGTGTGGTTGTTGTATTCAAGGATTAAATGTTCGATTGAAAAAAAAAATTAGTGGCGAACAGGATTATTCATTTTTCTAGAGAAAAGGTGTCACTGGACTGTAATTTTTTCTATGGGGAAAAATATCACTGGCGCCTAAGGCTGTGGTTTCTTATAAAAAAAATGGTCCGGAGTTTTTTCATTGAAAAAATTTTCAGGACACCAGGGCTAAATTTTTATCTATAAAAAAAATTACTGGCACTCAGGACTGTACTTTTTTCTTTAAAAAATATTTTTTTTTCTTTCCTTAAAAAATATTTTTTTCTTTAAAAAAAATAAATATAATATTTTCTTTAAAAAATATTTTTTCTTTGTAAAAATAATAATGTCACTGTCACTGGTCCACTGGACTGTGATTTATTCTATGGGAAAATATCAGCAGCTCTTCAGGACTGTAGGTTTAAAAGAAAAAATTTTCTGGAATTTTTCCTTTAAAAAATATTCGCAGGACTGACATTTTTTTCTATGGAAAAATTTACTAGCACTCGGGACTGTCGTTGTTTTTCCTTAAAAAAATATTTTTTTCTTTTTCAAAATCTGGTTATTATTCGGAAAAAATATTTAAAATGTCCACGATTATTGCCATATTGGTCAGTGGAAAACTCCTTTAAAAATCCCATTGTTGGTCCTTGATTGTACTTTGAATACATATATATATATATATTTGCAATTATAGCTTTGGAGGCCTTTGCAAAAAGTTATTTAAAAATTATTTTAAAAATTTCGTTTCCAAGGACCAACCTGCCTATTATGAAATTTTTAAAATATCCACAAATATAATTTTTATTCCTTGGATGAAACTCTTTAAAAAATCTTTTGATCCTTAAGAAATTTTTTTTTTCAAATACACCAGCAAAAATTTTGAAAAAAACCAAGAATAAATAAAATCCTTAAAAATCTCCACGATTTTAGCCTTATTAAAAAAAATCGGTGATTATGACTCTCTGCTCCTTGATTTTTTAGCCGTGTCCTTAGAAAATGTTCTTCAATTTTTTTTCAAAAAACTATTGTGCTTTAAATAATCCTTGAAAAGACCCACGATTTTTGCTAGCTCGGTCCTTGGAAAAAAATTCTTTAAATATCAGGTATTACAGATCATTGGGTCTTTAAAAAATCACGATTTGTCGATTTTTATCCAAATTCGTAAAAAATGCGATGTTAGTCGAAATTTTTTAGAAAATGATTTTAAAAAATCCGAGAAAATGAATTTCTTTGTCCTTTAAAAAATTCTTTAAAAGACCCTCGATATTAGCTACCTTCGTCCTTACGATTTTTCAATTTTGATCCTCGTAATTAAATACCTGGTTATGTGCAGATTGGTCCTTGAAAAAAGATCTTAAGAAATCTACGACTTAAGCCCAACAATTAATTGGAAAATTAAAAAAAAAAATAACATTATTATAAAATCTCTAAAAAATGCGAATCCAGACCTGGATGTCTTAAAAAAAATCTTTAAATAATCGTCGATAATAGAGGCCCTTCGAAACTTTTCGATAATTATCTAAGAGAATCGTCGATTACAGATCTTTGGTACTTGAAAAAGTTATGGCATTGGGAAAAAATTTAAAATATCCACAATTTAAGATCTGAATGTCCTTGGAAAAAATGCTTTAAAAAACTGCGATTGCGATTCAAGGCCTGGATGTGATTGGAAAAAAATTTTCAAATAGTCCACCATAATAGAGCTGTTAGTTCTTGGAAAAAGAATTCAATATTTTTTAAATTTTAATAAAAATCAAAGATTATTGCCCCGGAAAAAAATTAAAAATTCAAAATTTAAGATCCAAATATCCTTGGAAAGATGCTTTGAAAGCTGCGATTCAAATTAAGTCGTATTTTTTGTAAAAAAACGTTGAAACATTCATGAGATTTGATGTAGGTCCTTAAAAAAATGTCTTAAATATTTTTCGATTATAGACCTTGATGGAAAAAAAATTCTTTAAAATCTACGATTTATGGCCTGGATGCCCTTGAAAACTATTTCTTTAAAAAGGCCATAATAATAGCGCTGTTGGTGAAATCACGATTTCAGATTTTTAAGTATTTAGAAATAATCCTTTGAGTCCTCGGAAACAATCCTTTAAATACCTACCTTGGAGAGCTTTTCAGTAAAAAAACAATCTTAACAAATTTTACGATTTTTGTTCCATTGGTCCTGTGAGCATAAAAAGTCCACGATTGTAGCAATGTTGATCCTTTGAAAAAATCCTATAAAAATCAAGATTTTATCTCTTTGAGTATTTAGAATTTTTTTTTAATTCTGTACGTCCTCGGAAACAATCCTTTGAATTTCTGCGATTCTGTGAGCCCAAAAAAAATCTCTGCAAATTTCACCAGTTTTGTTCTATTGGTCCTGTAAATATTATATCTTTAAAAATTTATGATTTAAGGCCTGCATGTCCTTTGAAAAAAATCCCTAAAGCTCACGATTAAAGCTTTTCAGTGTTTAGAAAAATTCTGTAAAAATCGTGTATGTCCTCAAAAATAACCTTTGAATTGATTGATTAATTGATCATTAAAGATCTGTAAGCCCTTCCACACCAAAAAATCTTTAGAAATTTCACGAGTTTGCTCCATTGGTCCCGTGAGAATTTTATTAAAGATCTTGGCTTCCAGATATCCATAACATTGGAAAAATTATTTAAAAATCCTCCGAATATTTTTTTTAATTTCTAATATTCAGGACCTTTATGTCCTTGGAAAATAAATCTTTTTTATAATAGTCCTTGAAAAAAGGTCCTTAAACTCTTTGATATAAGGTCTAAAAGGCCTTAGAAAAATCTCTAAAAAACCACTGATATAGCATTTGTGGTCATTCGAAGAATATCTGCTATAAATTCAAGGATTATTTAAGGATTTGTAAATTTGTTATTCAAGGATCTGTAAATCCTTGAAATAAACATTCTTCTCCCTTTAATTTGAAAATAAAAATGCTGCAACAGATAATTTGGTCCTTGGATATAGAATTTTTGGTCCTTGGAAGAATATCTGCTATAAACTTAAGGATTATTCAATGATCTATTAATCTGTTATTCAAGTATCTGTTAATTCTTGAAATAAACTTCCTTCTTTCTTTTGATTTGAAAAAAATATCACAACAGGTGCTTTGATCCTTGAATATAGAATTTTTTGTCCTTAGAAAAGTATCTGCTATTAATTCAAGGATTATTGAAGGATTTGTTAATTTGTTATTCAAGTATCTGTTAATTCTTGAAATAAACTTCCTTCTTTCTTTTGATTTGAAAATATTAATAAAATCCTTTGTCCTCCAAGTTGACTTGATTTTTTTATAAAAAGGATATCACTGGACACCTGGCCTGCAAATTTTTTTTTATAAAAAAAATCCAAAAGAGAAAATCTCTCTTCTCTCTTCTCTCAAAAAAAAAAAAAAAAAAAAAAAAAAAAATAATAATAATAATAATAATAAATAAATAAATAAAATGAAATAATAAAAAAAATGTCAATGTCCTCCAGGACATTAACCCTCCCCCTTTTTATTTCAAACCTTCCTCAGTAATTTGATTTAAATCCCCATAATAGTGAGTACCAAAAACAATAGCAACAACAATGCCATATAAATTAATGCCAAATTGTTTGTTGTTAAAACCAAAATCAAACGCAGTTGGAGATGACAAACAAAAGGACCAACGCAAGGACTTCAATTCAATTGACAATGTGGTTGGGTGACCACCAGGAGTTGTGCTGGGTGTTGGTGGTGGCACTTAATTGGGAATGAGTTTTAGAACAGTGTGTGTGTGGTGTTGGTTCAATACTCTTTCCCTCCTACCCCTCTCACATCAATGGAGAGCTACGCAAAGCCACCTTAGTTAAGGTGACAAATCAACAGAATTGAATGTCATTCTCCGGGAATCTTCCTCAACGAAGAGCTAACAAATGGCTGGACTAGAATTTTTTGGGGAAACAATGATGTTCATCATGTTGGTGTTTACAGGACTCATCCTTAGTGCCCCTCTCCATCCTTCTTTCAAAATTGCGTATTATCTGCCATACATAACTCAGGCATTGTCATCGGGTTTTAGGTTCTTTAGATTAATGGAGGAGGGGGAGGAGAATAAGGTGGCTGAGGAGAGAGGGAGGAACTTATGGCCAGACTGGCTGTTACCGGACACATCAACATCAATCAGCTGGAGTTGACTGAAATTGAGTGGCTCTGTCGCTGTCGCTGCCGTTGCTGCTGCTGCTGATACTGCTCCTGTTACATGGTGATGAAAATAAATTGACATTTATTTTGTATTTCGTTAGTCTGCTGCCCCACCCCTTGCTCTGAAGCTGAATTTATGCTGGCCCGCCTTGACTTGACTGTTGGGCCCGCAAACGAAGCTGAAGAATATAATGTAATCAGAGTAAAGTTTTGTTGTTTGCAATTTATCTAACAAGTCAAGCATGTTAATACAATTTCTTTGCCATTCAAGTTGTCATTTGGGAGGATATTAGGGTGGAGACGGTGTATAGCAAAAAGCGGCTAACAAATTTGGGGGATAAGAAAAAATGAAGCTATTTTGGTGTGATTTCTCGGGAGAATATTACCTCCATTACATCGGCGATTTAGAAATCAAGCGGAGTTCAGTGGCCCGATTTTTATTCCAGGGATAGGTGCAAGGAAGCTTTACCTATAGGTCTATTCTGTAACTTTTATCGATTGAAAAGTTGTTAAAATTTATTAAAATTTGTAACAAAAACAACAAAAAAAAAAAAAAAAAAAGAAAAAAGCTGTAAGTTCGGCCGGGCCGAATTATAAACACCCTCCACCCTCAAATAAAAAATTCTGTTAAAATCTTAAAAATACCGAATGTAGCTGTCATATTAGGGTCTATAAGACGACATGGACCTGCATAGGTAACATTTGTCAAAAGCCATTACAATATTCAAATGCGAAACTTAAAAAAAACGATCGAATATCGGGAGGTGGGGGGCTATTCGAAGACGTGGACCTGCACAGACAATTTTCTGTCTTAGGCTGTAGTATTCATTACTAACTTCAAATACCAAATTTGAAAAATGCCGGTGAAAAAGGTCGCTAAAATCATCAAAATGTCGAATATCGAGAGATACCGTTATATGGGGGCTCTACGAAGACGTGGACCTACATAAACAATTTCTTGTCTCAGGCTGTAATATCCTTTATGAACTTCAAATACCAAATTTGAAACAATTCTGGTGAATAGTTCCGCTAAAATCATCAAAATATCGAATATCGGGAGATACCCTTATATGGGGGCTCTACGAAGACGTGGACCTGCATAGATAATTTCTTGTCTCAGGCTGTACTACCCATTACGAAAGTTAAATATCAAATTTGAAACAATTCCGGTGAAAAAGGTCGCAAAAATCATCAAAATGTCGAATAACGAGAGGTACCGTTATATGGGGGCTCTACGAAGACGTGGACCTGCACAGACAATTTTCTGTCTTAGGCTGTAGTATTCATTACGAACTTCAAATACCAAATTTGAAACAATTCCGGTGAATAAATTCGCTCAAATCATCAAAATACCGAATATCGGGAGGTATGGGGGCTATACGAAGACGTGGACCTGCATAGACAATTTTCTGTCATAGGCTGTACTATCCACTACGAACGTTAAATACCAAATTTGAAACAATTCCGGTGAATAGTCTCGCTAAAATCATCAAAATGCCAAATATCAGGAGGTACCGTTATATGGGCGCTATACCAAAACGTGGACCTACATGACCTACCATTTTCAATACCAAAAGTCCTGCAGACATAAAATACATTTGAGTAAAATTTTATCAATATACTTCAATTCGTTCGGAAGCTAGAGTGATTTCCACAGACGGATAGACGGACGGATATCGCTAAATCGACATAGAATTTTCTGCTGGTTAAGAATATATATACTTTGGAGGTCTAAAATGTGTATTTCGAGTTGTTACAAACAGAATGACAAACTTAATATACCCTCCATACTATGGTGGAGGGTATACATTTTTTTTTTTGAAAAATAAACCATAAATAAAGTTGTTGAAAAAGTACAAAATAAGGCCCCAGTACGCCTAGGGCTGCAGATTTAAAAGTGGAAATTTTTATTATTTTTTTTTTAATTTTTGTAAATAAAAAAAAAAAAAAAAAAAAAAAAAAAATCAAAATTCTTTTTTTACCCAACCTAACGCCTCTTAAACTTATTAAAATAATATTTTATTTCGAAAAATTAAAAAGAAAAATAATTCAAAATTCCACACGACCCACCCCAATGTCGCTCAATTCAAATGTACCATTCTAATCAATTCAATAACATTCTATTGGGAGTCTATATCAATCTATTGAACGACCAGTGGCCAAACACACACAGACAGACAAACTGAGAGATATGTCGAGAGAGAGTAAGAGCGCGGGAGAAAGTGTATGAGAGCAAATTGGACAGGTTATCCAGAATTGAAATATGCAAATATTTTCCTGGTGATATATAAGTGATATATCCATAAGGGCGGGAGGAGACTGTGTGGGGAATATCATAACCAAAAAAAAAAAAAAGAAAAACAAGAGAGAGAGAAAAAAACATGAATAAATCTGTAATATTTTTCTGTCATTCATTTCATTCTGTCATTCCAGCCATTTCATATTCAGTTAGTTATTTATGTAACGCATAAGGATATCAATCATACGAAATCGATAGCCAGTGGATTAACATAATTGTTTGTTCGGAATGATGTTGTGTTTTGGGGACTTTTGGTGGAGGTGGGTGCAAGTGGAGAATAATTAAAGGGGGTAATTGCAGAGAGTAAAAACTTAAGAAATTTAGGCTCAAAAAGATCATTAAAAATCCAAGTTCAGGGGTGAAAGTACCTTATTCCTGTAAAAAAATCACCAACTAGGGGACCAGGAATTATTATTTTTTTTTTGTAGAAAAAAGTCGTAAAGTGGATTTTTTTATTTTGCCAACCTGGGTGCTAGCAATAATATTTTTCTTCAAAACGGAGGTGTAATATTTGTATATACAGAATATATTATCAATTAATGGAAATTAAATAATGAAAATAAAATTTTCAATAGAAAAAAATTGATCTTGTAGTCGACTTTTTTCTATACAAAAATCACAGATTGGGTGCCATTTTTTATAGGTTTTTTTTAATGAAACCCATTTTAGTTCACCAACCTGGTACATTTTTGAAAAGATTGTTTCTAGGGATAAATTTTTTATATTAATGATTTTAAAGGATTTTTATTGGGCCCATAATTGGATATTTTTTAGGAAATTTTTTTCCATTGACGTAATTGCAGATTTTTTAAAGACTTTTTTCCGAGGAAATAAAGCGATTTAATCGATGAATATTTAATTTTTTTTTTCAAGGACTAACAGAGAAATAATTTTGAATAAAAATGAATTTTGAATAAAATATATTTCTCAAGGGCTAAGTAAACAGACATTTTTATGGCCCAGCAGAGCTATTAGTCGTGGGTTTTAGACGAATTCATAAAAATGTTAACTTTTTAGATTTTTTGTAAAGACTAGCAGGCAATCATTGTGGGGTTTTAAGGATTTTTTTAAAGAGATTTTCGGGGATTTATGAAAGGATTTTTCCAAGGACTAAAGAGCAATAATCGGAGTTTTGTTAAAACATTTTCCCACAACCACAATCGTAAACGTGAATTAGTTTTTGATATTTTCAAAAAAAAAAAAAAAAAAAAAATTGCCGTGAATTTTTTTTTATTTTTTTTTTCGAAGCTCTAGGAATACGTGAATATTTTTCCAAGAACCATCTAAGCAATAGTTGCAGATTTTTAAATATTTTTGCAAGGAACAACGAAGTTTGGGTTTTTAAAAAGAATTTTAAAAACGACTATAAAAATGGTGGGTCGTGCATTTGTAGATTTTAAAAGGGTAATTTTTCAAGGACTTAAACTCGTTGATTTCAAAAGGAATTTCATTTCAAGGACTAAAAAATAAGATTTTTAATAGAATTTTTTTCCAAAGACCAATAGGGCTAATAGGGGCAGGGGGAAGGAATATTGAGAACTTCCCCAAGGAAAATGGCTACAATTGTGGATTACTTTAAAATAATTTTTACAACGAATTTTCCCAGGGACTAAATTATTTTTTTCATCGAAAATTTAATTTTTTTATTTTATTTTTCAAGGACTGAAAAATTTTGGATTTTTTTTAATTTTTTTTTCAAAGTCTGAAAAATTTGAACATTTTGGATTTTTTTAAATAATTTTTCGAATGACCTAGAGAACAATAATCATAAAATTTTTAGATAATTTTTTGTAAAGACCAAATGACGACATTTAAGGACCAACAGAGCCATAATCGCGGATTTATTTGTGATTTGTTTTCCGAGGACCAAGGAAATTCGTAAATTTTTCAAGATTTTTTCCCAAAAACTAAAGGACCATAATCGGAGATTTAAAAAAATTCAGATTCAGATAATCTATAGCAGTAATTTCCAAGGATTGCTTTCCAAGGTCTAAGAATTCGTGACGTTTTTTTCCAAGGATCAACAAATCAATAGTTTTTAAAATTTTTTGCAAGAATCAACAAAGTTTGGATATTTAAAAAGATTTTTCCAAAGGACTATAAAAGTCCTTTCCAAGGACTTAAAACTCGTTGATATCAAAGGAGTTTCATGTCAAGAACTAAAAAATCAGATTTTTAATAGAATTGTTTTTTTCCAAAGACATATAGGGCTGTAAGGGAGGAATATTAAGGACTTCTTCAAGGAAAATGGCTACAATAGTGGATTTCTTTAAAATAATTTTTACAACTAATTTTCCCAGGGACTACATTTTTTTAAAGAAAATAGATTTTTCTAAAATTATTTTTCAAGCACCGAAAAAATTGTGAGTTTTTAATTTTTTCAAAAATGGATGGATTTTTTTGTAGATATTTCGACTGAAAACTCGTTGATATCATAAGGAGTTTCATTTCATGAACTAAAAAAATCAGATTTTTTATAAAATTTTTTCCAAGGGGGACTTAAAATAATTTTTAAAACGAATTTTCCCAGGACTATAATTTTTTTTTTTTTAACGAAAAAGTTCTTTTTTCTTTTATTTTTCAAGGACTGAAAAATTATTTTAATTTTTTTTTCAAAGACTGAAAAAAAATTTAATTTTTTTTTTTTTTAACAATAATTTTTACAACGAATTTTTCCAGGAACTACAATTTTTTTTTGAGCGAAAAGATTTGTATTGTTTTATTTTTTAAGGACTAAAAATTGTGATTTTTTAATTTTTTCAAAGACCAAAAAATTTATTTTTTTTTAGAAAAAATTCAAAGAACTAAATTTAAGAGATTTTTATAAAAATTCTAGGACCAATAGAGATATAAAGGGAATTTACAAGGACTTCTTTCAAGTATCAAAATGACTATTTTAATGGATTAAATCATTTTTCCAGTTATTAAAAAGGCGTGGATTTAAAAAAAAAATCCAAGGACTAAAAAGTTGTGGATTTTTTAAAATCTAATTTTTTTTTCAAAAAAAAAAAAAAATTGAAAAACTTTGATTTTTTTGGAAAAAAAATTCAAAGGACTAAATTTAAAAGATTTAAAAAAAATCTGGAACCAATAGAGAAATAATGGGAATTTATAAGGACTACTTTTAAGTATCAAAATGACTATTTTAATGGATTAAAATTTTTTTCTAGGGATTAAAAAATTGTGAATTTAAAAAAAAATCCAAGGACTAAAAAATTATGGATTTTTTTAATCTTTGTTTTTAAGGCTTTTTCCATAAAGCAATAGAGCTACAATACACATTTTTAGGACTTTTTCAAAGGACCAAATGGCTGTATTCGTGTAGTTTAAACATTTTTTACAATATTTAATAAAATTGCTATCTTTTAAAGGACTAAAAAATTAAATTACAAAATCGTCGATTTTTTGAGGAATTTTATCAGGAACCCATAGATTTATAATACGATTTTTAAGGAATTTTTCAAAGGACCAAATGGCTACATTCCTGGGGTCTTATTAATATTTTTTACAAGGACAAAAAATTTCGTTATCCTTTGAGGATTTTTTTCTATGGACAAAAACAGCTTTTATGTCCTAACCAATTCCTTGCCCATAAACCATTTTTATTAATTTAAATATTTATTTGTAAAACCCAAATTATTAATTTTCCCTCCCTTAAATATGCCATTTCATAGCACTGCAAAATTGAATTAAATTTTTAATTAAAAATTTTTATGACAATCCCGGGCGAATTTATTACCCCCATTCTTAAGCGAATTTGATCCAGGATCATGCTGTGATTTTTATACCGCTTTTTTTCTTCTATTTTTATATTTCATTTAATATTTTTCACCAATTTTCCTTTTGCCACTTTTCCACTTTTCTTCGCCACGTAATGCGTCATTATTAACTCCTCCGTTGCGGAATTGCCTGAGGTTTTCTTGAGAAGCATAAATAGCTAAATATGAAAACCTTTCGTTAATAAAATGCGATAATTAAAGAAAGGTGGAGGAAGAGAGGTGAGGGAGAGGGAGAGGAAAAACGATTAAATTTCTTATGCTAATTAACAGCAGCAGCTAGCTAGCCATTTTGTGGTTTTTGTAATTAACAAGAAGAAGAGAAAGGCCTAAAGCATAGACAAGGAGGGAAAGGGATGAGAGACTCTATGCTAATTCAATTGTGGAATACAATTTTGTTAAATTTTGCAGATTTGGGAAAGTTCTCTGGGCTGTAAGTTAAGTAAGTTTTTCTTTGCATACTCCCGATTGAAAAAAAACATTTTCAGATTATGTCCCTCCCTTTAAAATATTTTCTCCTTCTTGTTCCATCTATCTTTCTCGGCTCTGCTATTTTACTGCACACCACTGTAACCTCCTTTCGTAGGCAATGAATAAAACTTTTTCCGGAATTTTCAAAACTATTCGTTTTTCATGTAATGGAGAAAAGTAACAGCAACAGAAAATTCAACAACTTTCAGGGCCACTCATATTTCTCTCAAAATAGAAGCAAAAAAAAAAAAAAAAAATCCAAGAACAACAACAATAAAAAAACAAAACATTGGCAGAACTACAAGTGTAGCGAAACAAAACAACGAACAAACTTTTTTTGCCCAGTTCTGCAGTGGATTTTCGCGTTGCACGACATGACGTTACTTTCGGTACGAGGAGATGAGCTGAGCTGAGATGTGAGATACAATGCGTTGAAATCGCAGCAGATGTTATGCAAATGTTGACCTTCGCTTGGATGGATGGATGGACGGGCTTGGAAGAGAGTACACAAACAATTTCTGCCAAAACATAACGAAAGTTTTATGAAGTTACTCTCAGCTATGCCCTGAAATGGATATCAGCACATTTTTGCAGGTAAAAAAATGTTCGCTAGGAATGTTTATGAGTTTTAGGAACTGGACATTAAATAAATATTAGAAAAGTTAGATGTTTTGAAAATTTCAGGGAAAAAAGGTCTAAGTTATTTATTTTTCTGAACCAGGGGGCGTATACGTATTGACAGCAATTATACGCATTGATTCAGACTTTCTGTGAGAACTTGTATATTAGAGAAAGAGATAGAGAGCCCGGCCTTCTTTTTAAGGCCCATCAGAAGTCTTGGATTTTTCAAAAATATTTGTCAGGACTATCACATGGCGTGGATTTTTTAAAAATATTTTTTTGAGGATTAGTAGAGGGCGTGGATTTTTTAAAAATATTTTTTTGAGGATTAGTAGAGGGCGTGGATTTTTTAAAAATATTTTTTTGAGGATTAGTAGAGGGCGTGGAGTTTTTAAAAATATTTTTTTAAGGATTAGTAGAGGGCGTGGATTTTTTAAAAATATTTTTTTAAGGATTAGTAGAGGGCGTGGATTTTTTAAAAATATTTTTTAAATGTCTGCGATGAGACGTGGATTTTTTTAAACTATTTTAAAGGGCTACCATAAGTCGTGATTTTTTAAAAAATATTTTTTCAAGGGCTGCCATGAGACGTGGATTTTTTAAAATATTTTTAAGGGCTACCATAAGTCGTGATTTTTTAAAAAATATTTTTCAAGGGCTGTCATGAGACGTGGATTTTTTAAAAATATTTTTTCAATGGCTATTACAAGGCGTGGATTTTTTAAAAATATTTTCAAAGACTAGTAAAAGGCGTGGATTTTTTAAAAATATTTTTTCAATGACTATTACAAGGCGTGGATTTTTTAAAAATATTTTTTCCAGGACTATCACCAGGCGTGGATTTTTTTCAAAATATTTTTCAAGGGTTACCACAAGCCGTAGATTTTTTTTAAAATATTTTTCAAGGGTTACCACAAGCCGTAGATTTTTTTTTTAAATATTTTTCAAGGGTTACCACAAGCCGTAGATTTTTTTAAAATATTTTTCAAGGGTTACCACAAGCCGTAGATTTTTTTTTAAATATTTTTCAAGGGTTACCACAAGCCGTAGATTTTTTTTTAAAATATTTTTCAAGGGTTACCACAAGCCGTGGGTGTTTTAAAAATATTTTTCCAGGACTATTAGAAGGCGTGGATTTAAAAAAAAAATGTTGAGGACTACCACAATTCATGGATTTTTTAAAAATATTTTTCTAGGGTTAACGCTAGGCATGGATTTTTTAAAAATATTTTTCAAGGGTTAACACAAGTCATGGATTTTTTAAAAATATTTTTCAAGGGCTAACGCAAGGCAAGGATTTTTTAAAAATATTTTTCAAGGGCTAACGCAAGGAATGGATTTTTTAAAAATATTTTTTTTAGTTTTGAAATTTTTCTTTACCTATGAGAGACCTTATATTTTCCATATCTTTTTATTTTTCTTTCCCTTTCTTCCCAGTTCACCATGGAAATTAATCTTAATCTAGTTTAAGGTTCCACTTGTCACTATTCACTTCTACCACACATTTTCGGTGTCATTTCAACACTCAATTGTTATTGAGAACTCTCCAGGATCAAATGGACAACACATAGGCTTTATTAAGTGTTGTCAAGAGCATTTCTGGCATTGGAAGCAATACACTTTTTTGTCCTCCCACACATGCCTAGACAAAAAAATCTATCGTTCTTTCCATTGCACTTCAAGCTCCCACACCGATTTCAATTTATCTTCCCAACAGGATTTTCTATTAATTCCAACAAGGCGATTTTTCTTTTGCTGTCCTTTGAAAAAATTGATTTATACATTTCTGTTACATGCTGCATGGAATTCAAGTATTCATGTAGATCTACCATGTAGGCTAGAGTGGTTATGATGTCCATTTGGTATGCTGATGATGTGGATGATGATGATGAGAATCTTCTTTATGATATCCATCCAAAATCTGCCTTGCTTTACTGGGCTTACTGTCATTGGCCTATCACTGAGCCATCTGAAAGTTCTTCAAATCTAATGCCGTTGTTGATGCCCAGTCATATCTAAATTTTTTCTCTGCTCTCTTAACTCTTCCAATTTGTTGTCTTCCTTGTTATCTATCTGTGAGCTGAAGTGCGTTCAACTTCGTATGACCAGCCTCTCAACAATCACTGGGAAAAATTTATGCAATGACAAAGTCACATACCAGTGTTGTTACAATCATTGTTGTTGTTGAGGGGTTAGCAGGAATGGGCAAATGGGAAGTAAAATTTCAGAAAAGAATTCTAAATTAATAATTTTCTTTGATAATCGGTGCCGTATACTTGTCAACGGCAATCATACGCCCAGATGTACCACATATGGTTTTTATAATGGGAATCGGGGCCTCTCTCATTATAACAATAGGTGTAGATTTTTTTTTAAAATATTTCTCAAGGTTTACAACACGGCGTGGATTTTTTTTAAATATTTTTTTGAGGACTATTACAAGGCGTGCATTTTTTAAAAATATTTTTCCAAGGACTTTTACAAGGCCTGGATTTATTTTTTAAATATATTTTCAAGGACTATTACAAGGCGTGGATTTTTTTTTAAATATTTTTTTCAAAGGCGTGGATTTTTTAAAAATATTTTTTCAAGGACTATTACTAGGCGTGGATTTTTTAAAAATATTTTTTCAAGGGCTACCGCAAGGCGTAAATTTTTTTAAAAATATTTTTTCCAAGGACTATTAAAAGGCGTGGCTTTTTTAAAAATATTTTTTCAAGGACTATCACAAGGCGTGGATTTTTTAAAAATAGTTTTTCAAGGACTATCACAAGGCGTGGATTTTATAAAAATATTTTTTCAAGGACTATCATAAGACGTGGATTTTTTAAAAATATTTTTCCAAGGACTATCAAGAGGCGTGGATTTTTTAAAAATATTTTTCCAAGGACTATCAAGAGGCGTGGATTTTTTTTTAAATATTTTTCCAAGGACTATCACAATGCGAGGATTTTTTTTTTAAATATTTTTCCAAAGACTATTACAAGACGTGGATTTTTAAAAAATATTTTTCCAAGGAATATCACAAGGCGAAGATTTTTTTTAAATATTTTTCCAAAGACTATCACAAGACGTGGATTTTTTAAAAATATTTTTCCAAGGACTATCACAATGCGAGGATTTTTTTTTAAATATTTTTCCAAAGACTATTACAAGACGTGGATTTTTAAAAAATATTTTTCCAAGGAATATCACAAGGCGAAGATTTTTTTTAAATATTTTTCCAAAGACTATCACAAGACGTGGATTTTTTAAAAATATTTTTCCAAGGACTATTAAAAGACGTGGCTTTTTTTCAGGAATAACAGAGGCGTGGCTTCTTTAAAAATATTTTTGCTAAGGACTATTAAAAGGCGTGGCTTTTTTAAAATATTTTTTCCAAGGACTATTAAAAAAATATCAAGGGTTACCAAAGGGGGTGGCTTTTTTTTAAATATTTTAATTGGGTACGTAAAATTTTAAAAAATATTTATTCAAGGGCTATCACAAGGCGTGGATTTTTTAAAAATATTTTTCATGGGCTATCACAAGGCGTAAAATTTTAAAAACATTTATTCAAGGACTATCACAAGGCGTGGATTTTTTAAAAATATTTTTCAAGATTATTTCCAAAGGCGTAGAATTTTTAAAAATATTTTTCAAGATTCTTTCCGTAGGCGTAGAATTTTTAAAAATATTTTTTCAAAGACAATTGGAAGGCGTGGATTTTTTAAAAAATATTTTTCAGGGGATACCACAAGGCCTGGATTTTTTAAAAATATTTTTTCAAGGGTTACCACTGGGCGTGGATTTTTCTAAAAATATTTTTCAAGGGTTACCACAGGGCGTGGATTTTTCTAAAAATATTTTTTAGGGGATACCACAAGGCCTGGATTCTTTAAAAATATTTTTTCAAGGGTAACCACAAGGCCTATATTTTTTTAAAAATATTTTACAAGGGCCTAGATTTTTTTAAAAATATTTTTCAAGGGTAACCACAAGGCCTCGATTTTTTTTAAATATTTATCTGCTCCTTTTTTATATATTTTTTTATTTTGCAGTGCCCCCGTTCACCCATTCCCGAAATCCGCATGTTTTGTTTATCTAGATATTTTCTCTCTGTTTTTTCTGGTTGCTCTTTGACAAAAAGAAATTCTGTTATCCAATTGTCAAAAACATTCCATGAGCCTGTCGTGGCCACTCTCTTAACAGACAACTGGCCGTATATATAACTTGTAACACTGCTTCGCCACACATCCTTTCGTCCTTTCGCTCGTCGTTAGCTACATGTTTATGACAAACAACGAGAAACAAAAACAGCGTAAAAACAAGTCCTCCAGAAAAAAAGAGATGAAATATGGTTTTGTTGTCCAAACAATATGACAAAATGTTTTCATATGGTAACTGACAAGTGGACGAAGGCAGACACACACACGCACACAAGGAGTTGTAGTTTTTCAAATACATGTATGAGGACCTACTCCGACACCGCCACCATTTTGAAACAGGACCTCCCTATGAAAATGTTTCTTTCTTTCTTTGCCATAAAAATGTATTTAATTTATAGTGGCATTTTTCGCCATGGCATTGCAGTTCCTTGTTTTTCTGGCCATTCGTTTTTTGGTCAAATTTGGCTGAAATTAATTTTCATGAGATAGAGATAAAAATGTCCATAAGTTTTCTGGCATAAACAGAAAAATGCGTTTTTTCTTCGCCATGAAGCTATGGAAAGGACAACTGCAGCGCCGGAAAACGTCACGTATTTGTGTAATTTTTATCAGATTCATAAATAGTTTGAAAATGAATTGTTTTCCATTTTTTGTGAGGAGGTCAAATATCATGTAGGATTTTCACCAAGTCACACACTAGAAGTTTTCATTTTGATATCAAAGCCAAAGGTTATCAGAAACAGGAAAATTATTTGCATGTAGGTATTCTGAGAAGACGTCTAAGTCTTCTATAAGAAGACCTCCTGGTCCTCCACGAGAAGACCTCCAAGTCTTTTATGAGAAGACCTACAGGTATTTTATGAGAAGATCTCCAGGTCTTCTGTGAGAATATCTCCAGGTTTTCTGTGAGAAGATCTCCAGGTTTTCTGTGAGAAGATCTCCAGGTTTTCTGAGAGAAGATCTCCAGGTCTTCTGTGAGAAGATCTCCAGGTCTTCTGTGAGAAGATCTCCAGGTCTTCTATGAGAAGATCTCCAGGTCTTCTGTGAGAAGATCTCCAGGTCTTCTGTGAGAAGATCTCCAGGTCTTCTGTGAGAAGATCTCCAGCTCTTCTGTGAGAAGATCTCCAGGTCTTCTGTGAGAAGATCTCCAGCTCTTCTGTGAGAAGATCTCCAGGTCTTCTGTGAGAAGATCTCCAGGTCTTCTGTGAGAAGATCTCCAGCTCTTCTGTGAGAAGATCTCCAGCTCTTCTGTGAGAAGATCTCCAGCTCTTCTGTGAGAAGATCTCCAGCTCTTCTGTGAGAAGATCTCCAGCTCTTCTGTGAGAAGATCTCCAGCTCTTCTATCAGAAAACCTTCAGCTCTTCTATGAGAAGTCCTCCAGCTCTTCTATGAGAAGTCCTCCAGCTCTTCTATGAGAAGACCTTCAGCTCTTCTATGTGAAGACCTTCAGCTCTCCTATGAGAAGACCTCCAGCTCTTCTATGAGAAGACCTTCAGCTCTTCTATGAGAAGACCTTCAGCTCTTCTATGAAGACTCAGACTTCTATGAGAAGACCTTCAGCTCTTCTATGAGAAGACCTTCAGCTCTTCTATGAGAAGACCTTCAGCTCTTCTATGAGAAGACCTTCAGCTCTTCTATGAGAAGACCTTCAGCTCTTCTATGAGAAGACCTTCAGCTCTTCTATGGGAAGGCCTTCAGGTTTTCTATGAGAAGAAATCCCGGTCTTCAATGGGCAGAACTCCATGTCTTTTATAAGAAGATTTTGAGGTCTTCTATAAAAAAACTCAGAGGTCTCCTCCATCCAGGTCGTTTATGTCTTATCAAAGAAAACATCCAGGTCGCCCACGAGAAGACTATATACAAGATACCTAGATGTCGTCTTCTTCCAGGTCTTCTATGAAAAGACGTCCAGATTTTCTATGAGAAGACCTACAGGTCTTCTATAGGACCTCCTGGTCGTCTATGAAAAGGAGAAGACCTTCAGTTTTTGAGTAAATCTTCTATGAGTAGACCTCCAGAGTATACCTCTAGGTCTATTAGAAGACCTCAAGGTCTTCTATTAGAGGACTTCCATTGAAGACCTAATTTTGGTTTAGACGGACAAAAATCGATACTGTTTTTGAAAATTGAATTTTGAAATTTTTTTCCAACGCTCTTCTTCTAAAAATTATTTATGAGGTTTTATTGCAGACCGGTTGGGAGATTTTTTCCATTTCATAAATGTCAGTTTTTTATTTTTTTTTTTTAAATGGATCTTTAATGTTCCGCCTATCTTTGTCATTTGTGCAGAGTACCTTCAGTTTTTAAGTTATCCTGATTTTAAATGAAAATCTTAATTTTTAAAATTTTATTTACTCGACCCTCTCCCTTTTCTACATTTTCCATCAAAAACTGGCTTTGTTGTGGAAATTTCAGCTGCAGTTCCATTCATTCGATTATGTTTTCAAGGACTTCATTATATTTTCCTTTTAGTGGTCTTCAACTTTTGTCAAGTTTAATTAGTGGTTAATTTTTTTGTTGTTGTTGTTGCTGCTGCTGATGTTGTTGTTAGTTAACTTTTTATTGTGGTCGGTCAGTTCTTGTTGTTGACTTTTTTTTTTGTGGAAAGTTTTGTTTCTCTTGGTTTTGGTTGAAATCTGTTGGCGATTTGTTAAGGAGCTATTGGGCGAAAACAAGTGGATGCAGATTTTGTTTTTTTTTTTTTCATTTTTTGGCAAAAGTTTTTGGTCTACTCACTTGAGTTGAGAGCTGGTGAAGGGCAGTTCAAAAAAAAAAAAAAAAATATATATATATATATATTTAATATTAATTTAAAATGGGTGGATGGAATAGAAAAACTTATAAGATTCCGTTTTATTTCATGCAGAACAGGGCGTATGACTATTGCCAATATGTATACGCCACATATGGTCACACTTGGCCGTGTGTGGATAAAAGGCGCTGTCACAATAATGGAGGTAGTTTTTTTTTAATGTTCATTATCAATACTCCAAAGACTCGAGACCCTGAGATTTATGGCATAGACTTTCGCTTCCTTCGGAATATCGCCAAAAAAGGCTGAGATTTTCCTCTCTCTCGCAAAAAAAGGATCCAGTAAAATTAAAAATTGTACTAAAAATGAATTCATTGGTACAACCGTGTGTATAATGTCTGTCGCTACTTATACGCCCTGAAATCCCCCATTCCCTTTGAATATCCTCGCATATCTTTGCCAACTTTCTCCAAAAACAAATACCATAAATGCCGTTAATTTACCATGGCAAAGGCAAATGACAATTCAAATGAAAATAAATTGAACCAAAATTGGGCATAATTTTCTTAGGTAAATAGACGACGTTGGCTCATAATAAGCTGCGGGATTCGTTTCGGTCTAAATTGAATATTCTCTGGCACAGATCCTTACAATGACAGCTATTTTGAGCCGTTGGAATATAACAACACAAATATTTATTTTGTTATCCCACATATCTCCGCTGTTCGAGATGACAGGCAGAATTCTCTAGAAAATGATGGCCATGATGGTATTGACATGGCGTAGAGGGGGTGGGGGCTCTGACACAGTTTTCATATGAATTTCAAATGAATGAATTCATTACCAAATCCAAATGTCATGATTGTCAAAACCAGTCAGTGAAGAAGAAAGTTCTCTTCTGCTCTTCTACTCCCCCGTCTCCTTCTGGGAAAATATTTTCATGTTTCTTTGGTGTAATGCTAACATCATTAGGCCCAAGATGCAGGAGCTAAAAGAGGGGATGGGTGTGTTTGGGGGCTGAAAAGCCTTTGTATTCCTTTGGCATTTTAAACATTTCGCTGTGCATAAACATTTTAGCTTTATTTGATTGTCATTTACAGACATGTTCATAATCATCATTTTTCACACTTCCTCCTCCGCTTTCCGCCGGCTAATGGCTGTGAAATTTATGCCTAATTAATTTTTGTTACAAAAGCGAAAGTGAAATTATTGCACAAGGATTAAAGTGTTTAAAAACTATATAACTTCAAAAGCTTTTCTGAAAGAATACATCCTGAGAAGATTTCTGGGCTTTCTTTGAAAAGAACTGGAGGTCTCCTCATAGAGGAACTGAAAGTCTTCTCATGAAAGACCTAGGGGTCTCCTCATAAAAGAGCTGAAAATCTTCTCTTAGAAGAGCTGAAGGTCTTCTCCTAGAAGAGTTGAAGGTCTTCTCCTAGAAGAGCTGAAGGTCTTCTCCTAGAAGAGCTGAAGGTCTTCTCCTAGAAGAGCTGAAGGTCTTCTCCTAGAAGAGCTGAAGGTCTTCTCCTAGAAGAGCTGAAGGTCTTCTCCTTGAAGAGCTGAAGGTCTTCTCCTAGAAGAGCTGAAGGTCTTCTCCTAGAAGAGCTGAAGGTCTTCTCCTAGAAGAGCTGAAGGTCTTCTCCTAGAAGAGCTGAAGGTCTTCTCCTAGAAGAGCTGAAGGTCTTCTCATAGAATACCTGGAGGTCTTCTCATAGAATACCTGGAGGTCTTCTCATAGAATACCTGGAGGTCTTCTCATAGAATACCTGGAGGTCTTCTCATATAATACCTGGAGGTCTTCTCATAGAATACCTGGAGGTCTTCTCATAGAATACCTGGTGGTCTTCTCATAGAATACCTGGTGGTCTTCTCATAGAATACCTGGAGGTCTTCTCATAGAATACCTGGAGGTCTTCTCACAGAAGACCTGGAGGTCTTCTCACAGAAGACCTGGAGGTCTTCTCACAGAAGACCTGGAGGTCTTCTCATAGAAGACCTAGATGTAGAGGCCTTTTCATAGAAAACCTGGAGGCTTTCTCATAGAAGACCTAGAGTTCTTTTCATAAAAGACCTAGAGATCTTCTTATAAAAGACCTAGAAGTTTTCTCTAATAGTAGGTCAAGAGGTCTACTAATAGAAGACCTGTATGTTTCGTCTTCGAAAATAAGATATGTGAAAAAGGCTGGGAGGAACCCTAGAGGAATCCCTCGGGCCCCAGGAGGGAAACATACAGGAATCTCCTGCGCCTTCAGCTCGTCTATACAGACTACCAGTGCCTGCAGCACGTCTATAAAGACTCCCTGTGCCACCAGCTCGTCTAAAGAGACACTCTGGCCTCCCGCTCGTCTATAAAGACTCCTAGCCTACAGCTCGTCTATAAAGATTCCCTGGACCTCCAGCTCGTCTATAAAGATTCCCTGGACCTCCAGCTCGTCTATAAAGACTCCCTGGACATCCAGCTCGTCTATAAAGATTCCCTGGACCTCCAGCTCGTCTATAGAGACTCCCTGGCCCACCAGCTCGTCTATAAAGTCTCCCGGGGCCACCAGCTCGTCTATAAAGACTCCCAGGGCCTTCAGCTCGTCTATAAAGACTCCCTGGCCCTTCAGCTCGTCTATAAAGACTCCCTGGCTCACCATCTCGTCTATAAAGACTCCCTGGGTCACCAGCTCGTCTACAAAGACTCCCTGGGCCTCCAGCTCGTCTATAAAGACTCCATGGAAGTTAAAAACAACAAAATCATGTGTGTAAATCATAACGAATTATGATGGTGTTGTGTGGGGAGGGGTTAGAGAGAGTTCGTAAAAAATTCATGATTGCCATCATTAGCAGCTCGTTAGGCACAAATGTCGTTTAAGATTTTCACACTAACAGGCACGCACGCACGGTTACAGTGCCCATCCACGTCAGTGTGTGTGTGTGTTTCATGAAGTTACATCGTTATTTTTTGCTGTCTACCCCTCCACCATTCATACATGGCTTACATATGTTACCGAATTATAGACCCATATCGTCTTTGCCTAAACCAACAACAGCAGCAAAATATTTATTGGAAAGAAATCTTCACCAAATAAAGAGAAAAATATTTCGTGGATGTCAGATTTCCTTGTTTTTTTGTCTTTTAGCTATTCTCTCTTTCTCCAAAAAAATCTGAGTCGGAAACGTGTTATACCAAGGAAGCGGCGAACCCAAACTTCAAATGTAATTTATCAAAAAAATAAAAGAAACGAGGAAAACATCTTCTGCGAGTAAATCAAAAACAATTTAAGTTTTAGCAGCTGCCAGGAGTTGTTTTCTTTTTTCGCTGATTCGCTGTCCCTCCTCCCTTCTTCGCTCTGCCTTGGTGTTGTTCAACAACATTTGGTGATTATTAATGCCATCCGTTGAAGTTGAGTCATGAAAGATATCCTTGGAATGTTGGAATAGGGAAGTTCGGTAGAGGCTCACCAGCATCGGGCTTGATTAGACAAATGACACCGGATGTTGTTATTTATTTCTTTATTAATCATCGCCGAAATGTGGGGGCGTTTTTTTGTAGGTTTTTCGAAGCTTGGAAAGAGGGTAGTGAAGGAGGGGGAGGGGGGGAAGGTGAGGGATGAGCCCATGTCCATATGCTTTTGAATAATTTATGTTCTATGTTAATGATGTTGTGTGTGTGTGTTTCAGGACATGATTAAAAATCACTTAAATGGGGGCTACAAAGGGGGTCATTGGAAATTCGTACTAAAAGCGTACAAAAAGTACTAAAATGTACTAACAATCGAATATTTTGTATTGGGCAAACGGAATGAACTAGAATTTTGAAATTTGGAATGAGAGTCATTAATGAAGTGTAGGGTAAATGTACCAAAGGGTTTTTGGAAATTCGGACTTTAGGGTTACGAAAGGTTTTAATTTGGTACTAAACTTCTAAAACGGTACCATTTTGGCATTATGTGAACGGATAGAGCTAAAAACTTGAAATTTGGTACCAGAATCAAATTTGGAAAATATGTTTGATATATATAAAGGTGGATTTCCGAAATGTGTACTAAGTGTACGAACTGTACCAAATGGTACTAAATTTGGATCAATTTCGTTTAGGGCGAACGGATGAAGCGCAGACTTTTAAATTTAGTATTGCAGTCCCTGTTGTTGGTAGGTTTAAGATAAAGAGCTGGTTTGTAAAAGGTGTACCACAAGTGTACCAATAGTATTAAATAGTACTATATTTGGTACAATTTGGTATTGGGTAAACAGATAGAGTTGCAAATCTGAAATATGGTATTGGGGCACTTTTCATGTGTAGCCTGGACATATGAAGGTGGTTTCAGGAATGTGTAATATAAGTACTGTAAGAAAAGTACTAAATGGTACTAGGGATATATTTGGTATAAGGGACAGTGGGAAAATTCAGAAATTTGACATTTAGATTACTTATGGTATGTATGTTCCAGATTTGGCGGTGGTTTGAACATGAATCGTCCATTTGTACGGAAAGTACTAAAGGTACTAAATTTGGAAAAGTGAACGGATGAAGCTGGAATTTTGAAATTTTTGGCATTGGGGTCCCTGTTGGTGGTAGGTTTGTGAAGAAGATATGATTTTTAAAATGTGTACTACGAGTGCACGAAATGTACTAAATAGTACTATATTTGGTACAATTTGGTAGTGGGTGAACAGAGAGTGCTAGAAATCTGAAAATTGGTATTAGGATCGTTGTTCAAGTTTAGTCTAGACATATGGAAGTAGTTTCGGAGAAGTGTACTTTATTGTACAGAAAGTACCAAAGGGCACTAAATTTGGTACTGGGTTAAGGGATATGGTTGGAATACTCAAATTTTATATTGAACTCTCTCTATTGGTATCTAGAATAGAGATGAATTTGGAAATGAGTACCAAGTGTACGAATGGTACCAAATGGTACTAAAATTTGGAAAAGTTTGGTTTAGGATGAACGGATGAAATTAGAATTTTGAAATTTTGTGTAGTGGTCCCTGTTGGTGTTAAATTTGTGAAATAGAGCTGGCTCTGGAAATGTGTACCACAAGTGCACGAAAAGTACTTAATAGTACTATATTTGGTACAATTTGGTATTTCGTGAACAGATAGAGCCTGAAATGTGAAATTTGGTATTGGGGCGCTGTTTATGTGTAGTGTGCATACATGGAGGTGTTTTCGGAAATGTGTACTATAATTGTAAGAAAAGTACTAAATGGCACCATAGCTCGTACTAGGTATTTATTTGGTATAAGGGATAGAGATAAAATTCTGAAATTTTATATTTAGATTCCTAATGATTTCTATGTTTAAGTTTTGGCGGTGGTTTGGACATACGTCCCATATTTGTACGAAAAGTACTAAATGGTACTAAATTTGGAAAAGTGAACGGATGAAGCTGGAATTTTGAAATTTTTGGCATTGGGGTCCCTGTTGGTGGTAGGTTTGTGAAGAAGATATGATTTTTAAAATGTGTGCTACGAGTGCACGAAAAGTATTAAATAGTACTATATTTGGTACAATTTGGTAGTGGGTAAACAGATAGTGCTAGAAATCTGAAAATTGGTGTTAGGATCGTTGTTCAAGTGTAGTCTAGACATATGGAAGTAGTTTCGGAGAAGTGTACCTTATTGTACAAAAAGTACCAAAGGGCACTAAATTTGGTACTGGGTTAAAAGATATGGTTGGAATACTCAAATTTTATATTGAACTCTCTATTGGTATCTCGAATAGAAATGAACTCGGAAATGAGTACTAAGTGTACGAATGGTACCAAATGGTACTAGAATTTAGAACAATTTGGTTTAGGGTGAACGAATGAAGCTAGAATTTTTAAATTTTGTGTAGGGATCCCTGTTGGTGTTAAATTTGTGAAATAGAGCTGGCTCTGGAAATGTGTACCACAAGTGCACGAAAAGTACTTAATAGTACTATATTTGGTACAATTTGGTATTTCGTGAACAGATAGAGCCTGAAATGTGATATTTGGTATTGGGGCGCTGTTTATGTGTAGTGTACATATATGGAGGTGTTTTCGACAATGCGTACTATAATTGTAAGGAAAGTACTAAATGGTACTATATTTGGTACTAGGGATTTATTTGGTATAATGGATAGAGATAAAATTCTGAAATTTGATATTTAGATTCCTAATGATTTCTATGTTTAAGTTTTGGCGGTGGTTTGGACATTTGTACGAAAAGTACTAAATGGTACGAAATTTGTTATTTTGAAATTTTTGGCATTGGGGTCCCTGTTGGTGGTAGGTTTTTGATAAGGAGATAATTTTGGAAGTGTGTACAAGAAGTTTACGAAAAGTACTAAATAGTACTATATTTGGTACAATTTGGTATTGGGTGAACAGTATTTCTGAGAAATCTTAAAATTGATATTAGGATCATTGTTCATGTATAGCCTCGACATATTAAGGTCTCGGAAATGTTTACCATAATTGTACGAAAAGTACTAAATGGTACTATATTTGGTATAAGGGGTATATATGGCACCAGGGATAGAGGTAGAATTCTGAAGTTTGATATTTAAAACAGATAGTGCTTGAAATCTGAAAATTTGCTATTAGGGTCGTTGTTCATGTGTAGCCTGGACATATGGAGGTGGTTTCGGAAATGTGTACTATATTGTACGAAAACTACTAAAGGACACTTAATTTGGTATTGGGGGAAGATATGGAACGGAAATCCCCGAATTTGATATTGAGCTCTCTTTTGGTATCTGGAATTGAGGTATGGAGTTGGTTTTGGAAAAGTGTACAATAATCTAACGAAAAGTTCTAAATGGTACCAAATCTGTTATTGGGTGAAGGAAGGGGCTGGTATCCCAAATTTGATATTTGAGTCTCTTTGGGTATTTGGAATTGAGATATGGAGTTGGTTTTAGAGATTTGAATATATTCGTACGAAGAGTACTAAATAGTACTAAATTTGGTATTGGGGCAAGGGATAGAAATAAGTTTCTGAAATTTGATATTTAGATTGATAATGGAGAGTTTGAGAGTTGGCAGTGGTTTGAAAATATGCGCAGTATTTGTACGAAAAGTACTAAATGGTACTAAATATGGTATTTGGTGAAGGGCTGGGGCTGAAATCCTCTAATTTGGTATTGAGGTCTCTGCTGATGTCTGAAATTGAGATGTGGAGGTGGTTTTGAAAATGTGTACTATAATTGTGCGAAAAGTACTAAATGGTACTAAATTTGTTTTTTTTTTGGTGAAAGGAATGAAATGAAATTCGGAAATAGCATTAAATTTTAGAATAAGTTTAGATTTGTTCGAATTTGTTACCTTTGGCACGAATTATGGCCTTCAAACGGCTAATTAAACCGTCACACGCTGCCCGAATGTTGCTCTGCGTTATTTTGGCCCATTGCCGGCGGAGCGCTTGCTTGAGGTAATCGACACTTTAGTATTTTTTTGTGCTAACCTTGCTATCCGAAGATTTTGGTGGCCATTGCGCGCTGGAAATGAGGCGAGGAACCCCATTTTGTAACCATTCTTGGGTGGCGCGTGCTGAGTGCGATGGTGTTGAGTCCTGTTGGAATTTCCAAGGTCTGCGGCCAAAATGTTTGTGTGCCCTTCAGAATATTTTCGCCATAATATTCGGCATTTATTCTGATGCCACGATTGTATTAATCAAGAGCGAAGAGCGACCATCGGCTGTTATGGCCCATGGCCGGCGCTTGATTCTGGTGGCCCATCGAAGGTACACATTTTCAGCTGACCTGTTTGGCAAGTAAACACGATCATTTTGTTTGTTTACAAATTGCTGGACGTCGAATGTTTTCTCATCGGGGAAAATCAAATTCGGCAGTTCACCACTTTCGGCCAAGCAAAGCAACTCTTTATCTCTGTTGAGTCTATTTTCTTAATGTTGCGGTGTAAGTTCTTGCACTTTTTGGAATTTCAATGGCTTTATAGGGTAAAGGAATAGAGCAGGAATCCCGAATTTTTATATTGAGGTCTGTGTTGGCATTTTAAGAACTCTTGGGCAGGTTACTATATCATAGAATATTTATACCCTACAACACTATGTGTTGGGGGTATTATAAGTTTGATTGGGCCAAAATGTATGTAACACCTCGAAATATTGGTTTCCCATATAGGAAAGTATATATGGATCTTCCTAGCTCGCCGAGCTGAGTCGATCTAGCTATGTATGTCCGTCCGTCCGTCTGTCCGTCTGTCCGTCTGTCCGTCTGTCCATGTTAATTTGTAATCACTCTACAGGTCGCAATTATGGCCCGATCTTCACGAAATTTAGAATGGAGGTGGGGTTAAGGTCAGAATAGAACCCTATTCCTTTCGAAGATGATCGCATAATATTTAGGGGTTAAAATGGACCAAATACTGAAAAAATGTCGGATTTTGCAGTAGCTATACAGGTTGCAATTATAGACCAATCGACGCAGAATTTCGCATGTAGCTAGAGTTTAGGGCGGGGAAGAAGCCTACTAATTTTGATGGTAATCGGATAATATTTAGCGGGTAAAATAGACCATATCTTTTTTGTTGAAAAAAATCAAAATTTTTTATTAAACCGCGAATATTTTAAATCCCGGCGAAATCACAAAGCCATGACAAGGTTACTTCTGATCTTTACATTGATGTTAAGATCCAACAAATCGGATATATAGCAAAATATGTGCGATATATATGTCTATCAAAGAAGATATGCTTGAAAGATCTCTTATATGTCGAGAACGGCAGAACTGATTTCGACAGTTCTCATTAATTCAGAATGGCCTCTTGGCAGGAAAGAAAAAACGTCTAAAAAAATCGCATAAAAATATCTCACTAAAGATGAAAATATTGATTTTCTAAAATTTTCTCATATTTTTTCAATTTTGTCATATTTTTGGCATATTTTCATTTTGAATTAAACATTTGGTAATATTTCTACAGCTAACAAAACTAAGTAGTTAGGATATCAGGATATCATATACAGATCGCATTTATGGCCCGATCCTTACGAAAATTTGCATGGGGATAAGATGAGTGTCAGAATAGAAGCCTACTCTTTTTGGAGATGATCGTCATATATTTAGGGGTTGAAATGGACCAAAAAACTGCAAAATTGTCAGCAGGTCGTAATTATTGCCCGATCCTCACGCACATTTGAATGGGGGTTACCGGACATTGCAAAAGCCAAGCAGTTTTGGATGGCCATCCAAAAATATTCAATGTGTGAAGGAGTGTGCCAACTTTTGTAGACAAAATACGAAAATGTCCATTCCAGTGACTTTTTGGAGAATTCACAAATACAGGAAAGACACACTTCTGACTATTTCGTTAACGCTGATTTCGTTGAAGAATATAGTCAAATGTCTGTATTTCATATAGATGCGTTTCAGTCAAAAACCAATAATAAAAGTTAATCTTTTGCCACTTCTGAGCGATTTTGGGTCTTTGGGAAATATTGGTTCCAGATCTAGGAAGACCATTTACGTGCAACATCTACCAATAAATTGGAAATGATCAAATTAGTTTAAGTTGCTATTATTCGAAAATTAGAGAACGAAACCTGATGGTTTTCTTTTATTATTTGTCACAATATCTTGTGGAATTCTTTCGAGTATCTCGCCAATATAAACTGTATCGTTCATTATAGTGTTGTAGGGTATTCAACGGTCGGCCCCGCTCGACTGTAGCCTTTGCTTACTTGTTTTTGTTTAAATTTTAAGGAAATCCCATTATTTATTTATTTGAATTATATGATGTTTCGTCTGCCTACAAACAAAATTCGTTTTCCCAGATATCATATCTCCCAAAAATATAATTAGTTTGATTTGCATTAGAACACGACCCATACATAATTTTCCCATAAAAATTTAACTAACCAAAAATGCTCATTTCGGAAACAATTAGTTTTGCTAAATAGTTGCTGCAAATCATGCTCCGGCAAAGCACTAACACATTGTCAAGATTCAATGTTGATTGGGTAGTTTTTGGAAATTTTTTGGGAAAATGGGATAAGTCGGAAAAGGGAAAAATAATAGATTTGGCTGGCATATAAAGGATGCAGGACAAATGTGAAAAAAAGAAAAGAAAAAAAAAACAAGTAAAAAAGCTGTAAGTTCGCCCGGGCCGAACTTTGAATACCCTCCACCATTTGGAACGAATTTGGCAATTCTCAAAAACAATAAAATCCGTTAAAAATTCTGTTAAAATCTTAAAAATACCGAATGTAGCTATTATATTAGGGTCTATACGACGACATGAACCTGCGCAGATAACATTTGTCATAAGCCATTATAATATTTGAATGCGAAACTTAAAAAAAAAAAATCGGTTATAATGTCGATTATAATGCCGTTATATGGGGGCTACACGAAGCCTTGGACCTACACAGACAATTTTCTGTCATAAGCTGTAGTATCCATTACGAATTTCAAATACCAAATTTTAAACAATTCCGGTTAAAAATGTCGCTAAAATCATCAAAATATCGAATATTGGGAGGTACCGTTATATGGGGGCTATACGAAGACGTAGACCTGCACCGACAATATTCTGTCTTAGGGTGGAGTATCCATTATGAACTTCAAATACCAAATTTGAAACTATTCCGGTGAATAATGTCGCTAAAATAATCAAAACACCGAATATCGGGAGGTACCGTTATATGGGGGCTCTTCGAAGACGTAGACCTGCACAGACAATTTTCTGTCTTAGGGTGGAGTATCCATTATGAACTTCAAATACCAAATTTGAAACAATTCCGGTAAATAATGTCGCTAAAATCATCAAAATGCCGAATATCGGAAGGTACCGTTATATGGGGCCTATACCAAAACATGGACCTACATGGACCATTTTCAATACCAAAAGTCCTGAGGATATAACATACATGTGAGCAAAATTTTATCAATCTACTTCAATTCGTTCGGAAGCTAGAGTGATTTCCATAGACGGACAGACGGTAGGACATCGCTAAATCGATATGGAATTTTATGGCCATCAAAAACACAAAAAAAATATATATGTGGGGTCTTAAATGTGTATTTCGAGGTGTTACAAACGGAAGGACAAGCTCAATATACCCTCCATACTTTGGTGGAGGGTATAAAAAGAAATTAAGTGAAAATTGATCGACTAGGTTTGGATTTAAATTTAAATTAAGAATTATAATTTTTGATTTTTTTTGGAATATTTTTTCTCGATTTTGGTTTTAGAATTATTTTATCAAAAATTTTAAATTTTTAAAATTTATAATTATTTATTTTTTTTAAATTTGTGATTTAACCCATTTTAATTATCCAACGCTACTCCAGCTCTTAAATCTAGTCGCAGACACACACACACACAACATTTATTCATTGATACATTACGGTTTGAGTGGTTTTTAAAATCAAGTATTGGTTTCAAATGATAACCATGTTATACGTAACCTAAGATAATGACAACCGCATCATAATTTCACCCCCTCTACCCCTTACCCCTATGCCATCACCGCCAGCCAGTATCAGCCTCACCAGCCAACATCGGTAATTTATATAAAATCTATTTTACAAATTCCATTTAAAATGTCATTTATATAAAATATATTGCATAATAATGTGATATGATAACAATAATAACAATAGCTACAATAGCAACAACAACATGAATGCCATAAAACCACAACAAATGCATAACGGACAATAAAACCAATTACTATTTCAATGAACTCTACTTAGAGGTCCGTTCGACTAATGAAAATGAGCATTTCATTTCGAATGATTTGAAAAAAAAAATGAAGAATTGAAGTTGTTGACGAGAATTATTAAATGAAATATTTAATAAATTAAAAAAAAAATATGTTTAAATTTAATTAAAATTATTAAATTTTAAATAATATTTGAAAATAAATTAAGAGAGACATGAGACAATTACTCAAATGCATACAATTTTTTTTTTAAATTTACAAATTTTAAAAATTGCTGTAATGAAAAATATTTTATGAAAAATCCAGAATCTACTTTTCCTAGACCCTTGAAGGGCCCTGAAAAAATCCCCCTTGAAGGACTATGAAAAAATAATCTATTGGACTACCTTAATTGGAATTGGAAACTCATATAACAGTTCTTCTATATGTCTTGCAGTTGACATTCAGCTCGTCAATAAAGACCCCCTGGCCTCCAGGTTGTCAATAAAGACTCCATGCCCTCTAGATTGCCAGTAAAGACTCCTTGGCCTTCAGGTCGTCAATAAAAACTATAGAGAGTCTATAGGAACTCCTTGGACCTCCAGGTCGTCAATAAAGACACCCTGGCCACCGCTTGTCTATAAAGACTTCCTGGGCACCAGATCGTCTATAGAGACTCCCTGGGCACCAGTTCGTATATAAAGACTCGCTGGCCTGCAGCTCGTCTATAAAGACTCGCTGGCCTGCAGCTCGTCTATAAAGACTCGCTGGCCTGCAGCTCGTCTGTAAAGACTCCCTAGGCCACCAGCTCGTCTATAAAGACTCCCTGGGCCACCAGCTCGTCTATAAAGACTCCCTGGGCCACCAGCTCTTCTATAAAGACTCGTGGGCCTGCAGCTCGTCTGTAAAGACTCCCTGGTCCACCAGCTCATCTATAAAGACTCCCTGGTCACTAGTTCGTCTTTAAAGCCAACATGGCTTCCAGATCGTCTATAGAGACTCCCTGGGCACCAGCTCGTATATAAAGACTCGCGGGCCTGCAGCTCGTCTATAAAGACTCGCTAGCCTGCAGCTCGTCTATAAAGACTCGCTGGCCTGCAGCTCGTCTGTAAAGACTCCCTAGGCCACCAGCTCGTCTATAGAGACTCCCTGGGCACCACTCGTATATAAAGACTCGCGGGCCTGCAGCTCGTCTATAAAGACTCGCTGGCCTGCAGCTCGTCTGTAAAGACTCCCTGGGCCACCAGCTCGTCTATAAAGACTCCCTTGGCCACCAGCTCGTCTATAGAGACTCCCTGGGCCACCAGCTCGTCTATAAAGACTCCCTTGGCCACCAGCTCGTCTATAAAGACTCCCTGGGCCACCAGCTCGTCTATAAAGACTCCCTGGGCCACCAGCTCGTCTATAAAGACTCCCTGGCCACCAGCTCGTCTATAAAGACTCCCTGGGGCACCAGCTCGTCTATAAAGACACCCTGGGCCACCAGCTCGTCTATAAAGACTCCCTTGGCCACCAGCTCGTCTATAGAGACTCCCTGGGCCACCAGCTCGTCTATAGAGACTCCCTGGGCCACCAGCTCGTCTATAGAGACTCCCTGGCCTGCTGCTCGTCTATAGAGACTCCCTGGGCCACCAGCTCGTCTATAGAGACTCCCTGGGCCACCAGCTCGACTATAGGGACTCCCTGGCCACTAGCTCGTCGATAAAGACTCCCTGGCCACCAGCTCGTCCATAAAGACTCCCTGGCCACAAGTTCGTCCATAAAGACTCCCTGGCCACCAGCTCGTCTATATAAACTCCCTGGGTCACCAGCTCGTCTATAGAGACTCCCTGGGTCACCAGCTCGTCTATATAGACTCCTTGGGCCACCAGCTCGTCTATAAAAGCTGCCTAGCCTCCAGCTCTTCTATGTGTACCTCCCTAAGTCCAGCCGGAATATAAAGACTGCCTTGCCTCCAGCTCGTCTATAGGACTCCTCGATGTCTAATTCGTCCATATAGACTCCGATGTCTTCAGCTCCTCTAAATAGACTCCCTGGCCTTCAGCTTGTCTACAGGGCTTACAGCTTGTCTCTACGGACCTCCTGGCTTACTTTTTTTTTTGAAAATTTACATAAAAATTGAGTAGATGAGCTCTCAGGGACCGTCTTCTGTCGAGTAGAGGCCTAGTTCAGGAGCCTTACTTCTCTTCTCATAGGTTAAAAAACTACATTTTTTAAAGGCGTGATGTAAGCCTAGCTGGAGAACTTTTCCAATATTTTTTAATAGGTTTTTCCTTCACCACTCCCCAAAGGCCCAAAAATACGAAGTTCCAAAAAAAAAAACAGAAGGTCTTCCACAGGCCTTCTACAGTTCACAGAGTCCTACAAAACGAGTAATTCTTAAAGCCTGGCAGGATAACTACTCGATTTATCCTCACAGACACAGAAAACACATTTACTAAGAGTGAGCCATGGCTCTTTTTAACTTCTCAAAGGGTTAAGGCTTTTAAAGACTGACTGGAGACCTCAAATTCCCAAAAACGGGTACTTTTAATTGAGATTTCTTTATGGTCCCCAAAATGGGGATTTTTGTCCACTCCTTAAAGGACAACAACATGAATTTTTGAAAGTTCTTTTTCCGAAAAAAGAGACTTTTTAACGAGTATCAGAGACTTTTTAAGCCTATCAAAATTTCTCTTTTAGTTTTTTCCAAACGACCTGAAAAATGGAAGTTTGTATTTTAGCAAGGCATTATTAATACCTGATAGAATTCTCATTCTCCATGAATTCCTGAAAGGATTTTTGATGGCTTTTTAATAACTGATAGAAAACCTTATTCATTCTTTCTCAAATATTGAAGATATGGATTTTTAAAGTCTCAATTGAATTTCTTTTTTTTTGGAATTTCTCTTCATAAGACTCTCTGGCGTATGCTTAATGTCCCCCACTCATACGACCCATGGGCTACCTTAAAATTAAGTTTCATTTTAATTTAATATTTATTTCCACAAAACTGCATTGAAATGAATTTTCTTTTGTTACAATGGCCCCGTACAATTTTTAATCCAACTTTTCCATACAATTTTCCCATTTTCCAACAAAATGTTCCTTTGTCATTTTCCATAGAAAAAACGAAGTTGACTTTTTTCCATAATGAGATTTCGTCTTCTTAATATGACAAATACCTACCGCCCCCTATGTAATTCCTAAGAAAAATAAGCGGAATATTTTCTTTGGAAATGAAGTTTCCCTCGACAAAAGTAAGTTTACTTTTCCCCGAGCTTTATTCCGAGGAATAAAGCCTTTTCTTGTTGGATTTTTTTTATAAATAGCTGCTGGCTAATGTTAGTTAGCTTCATTATGAATTTATGTTTGTATTTCGGTTGGGTTGGGTGGTATAGGTTGGTTGGCCTGCCTTGCCTTTGGTCCTAGCGGAAATGTAAGATAATGTTGTCGTTTTCTTGTTGTCGTAGTCCTTTTTGAGCAATTTCGACAATATCCCAAGGGCTTGGCTAAGAGTTTGTCACAAGGGACGTGGGGGAAGTGAGGGGTAAATGTATTCTGACAATATTGGTACTTGAAGTTTTTTGTATTGAAAATTTTTAAGTAAATTTTTTCCATATGAGTTTCGTATGATATATTAAAATTTTATTATAAATATTTAAATGATAAATAAATGAATGGATGATTGAGATTATTAGATTTATCGGAAGTTGCTATTTGAGACTTAAGCATTTTTTTACAGATTTTTAAATGTGGATCTGTTTATAAATTTCTTCTAAAACTGTGTGATTTTTTTTCTATATTTTTGGGATGAAAAAACAATTTAGGAAGAAAAATATTCAAAAAAAAAAAAAAAGTAAATTAAAATCTTTTTTGGGTAGTAGTCTATAGGGCGTATGTTGGATTTTTTTAAAATAGCCTCCAGTCTCGAATTTGTGTGGTTCCTTGGAAGGTAAAATAATATTAAAAATTCATTTCAATGCATTTTTTTGAAATAACTATTAATAATAAAACTTGATTTTAAGGTGGCCTATAGGACGTATAAGTGTGGCCATTGCTCATACGCAACCAAGTTCTGAGAAGAGAAACTCAAAATAGCTCTCTATTGAGCTTTCCAGTGCAATCCATGTTTCAAAGATTTCAGATCATCTAAAGGAAGCCGATAGAGGGGCCATAAAAAATCCAGGTTTAATATTTTTTTCAGAATACTGCTTAATACGAATTTCTGTTGGACTTGTCGAGAGGGCCTACTATGTCGAGTTTATGGGTTTTCTTGGAAGGTAAAATAATTTAAAAAATTAATTTCAATGCATTTTTTTGAAATATTTATTAATAATAAAACTTGATTTTAAGGTGGCCCATAGGCGTATGAATGTGGCCATTGGTCATACGCAACTAAGTCTTAAGAAAAAAACTCAAAAAGGCCTTGAAAAGAGCTTTTAAAAATCCATGTTTAAAGGTTCTGAGATTATTTAAAGAAGTCCTTCTATCGGCCATCAAAAATCCAGGTTTGATATTTTTCATAAATGGATCAAAATTTTAAGGTTCTTTCAGAACTGCTAAAGGAAGATTTCTGCTGGACTTTTAAAGCAGGCCACCTGTTTATGTTTTGTGAGCTCCCTTGGAAGGAAGAACTATTAAAAAGAGTATCATTTGAACGCATTTTAGTTAAAATAATTATTAATAATAAAACTTGGTAGCCCCTATGGCGTATAAGTGCCGCCATTGCTCATACACAATCAAGTCACAAGATATATCCAAAAGGGCTTCAAATGGACCTTTTTACATCCATGTTTTACATATTTGAGATCGTCTAAACAAGGCCTCCTATCAGTCATCAAAATTCCAGGTTTGATATTTTTCACAAATGGATCAACATTTTGAGGTTCTTTCAGAAATGCTAAAGGAGGATTTTTGCTGGACTTTTACAAAAGGACCTGCAGGGTCGGCTTTGTGATTTTTTTTGGAAGAAAAATTAATTAAAAAATAATTTGATTTCAATCGATTTTTGTGGAAATTATTTTTAATAGCACAACTTGAATTAAAGGTAGCTCATAGGGCGTATGAGTGTGGCCATTGTTCATACGGAATCTAGTCTAAAGAAGAGCAACCAAAAAGAGCTTCATATGGGCCTTTAGAAATCCAAGTTATACGAATTTTGAGATATTTTGAAGAAGTGTTCAGAAATCCAGTTCAATTTTTTTAAGAAATTGCTCGGTTTTTTGAGGGTCTTTGAGACCTGCTAAAGATGAATTTCTGCTACACTTTTCGAAAGGGCCACCTATTTCAGTCCTGTGGGTTTCCTTGGAAGAAAAACAGTTAAAAAATAATTTCATTTCAATCGATTTTTATGGAAATATTTATAAATAACACAACCAAATTTAAAGGTAGCCCATAGGGCGTATGAGTGTGACCATTGCTCACACGCAATCAAGTCTAAAGAAGAGAAACCAAAAAGAGCTTCATATGGGCCTTTAAAAATCCATGCTATACGAATTTGAGATCTTTTGAAGAAGACCATGAAGTTCTCAGAAATCCAGGTTTTAAAATTTTCGGAAATGGCTTAGTATTTTAAGAAGCATTCCTGTTCGGCTTTTTAAAAAGGGTCTACTGTTTAGGTTTTCTATGTTAACTTGGAATGAAAAACAGTTAAAAAATAATTTTATTTCAATCGATTTTTGCGGAAATAATTATTAATAATACAAGTTGATTTAATGGGTCCATAGGTCGTATGTGTGCCGACTTTGCCTATACGCAATGAGGTCTTTAGGAAAGAAACCAAAAAAGGGCCTCCTATGAGATTTTACAAATCCACCTTTTACGAATTTGATGTGGTCTGAAGAAGGCTTTTTATTAGACATAAAAAATCCACGTTTCTTACCCTTCAAAAATGCCTTGATTTTTTGCGATTCTTTGAGACCTTCTAATGAAGAACTTCTGCTTGATTTTAAAAAAGGGTCCTTTGTTTCGGTCTTATGGGTTTCCTTGGATGTAAGAACTATTAAAATGAGGTTTATTTAACTGAAATTTTGCGGAAATAATTTTTAATAAAACATTTATAAAAATGTGACCCAGTGGGCGTGTGAGTGTGGCCATTGCTCATGCGCAACCAAGTCTAAAGAAGAGAAATCCAAACAGGACCGCATAAGATCATTTAAAAAATCTGTATTCCATGCATTTGAGATGTTCTGAAGAAGGCCTCCTATCGGCCATAATAAATCCTTCAAACTTTAAAAAAAGGCATTGGTGTTTTAGAGCTCGTTGAGAACAGCTAAAGTTGAAATTCTATTAGACTTTTAAAAAAAGGTCTCCCGTGCATTCCTTGTGAGTTCTCTTGGAAGGAAAACAATTAAAAATAACTTCATTTAAATGAATTTTTATGGAAATAATTATATTTATAACAATTATATTAATGGTCCATGCTACGTATGAGTGAGGTCATTACTCATACGCAATGAAGCCTTAAAATGATTAACTCAAAAAAAGACATCCTATGAGGCATAAAATCTATTTCTTGGAGTATTTGAGATTGCCTCAAGCAAGTCTGCCATTGGTCATCAATAATCATGGATCAATATATTTTAAAAAAGCATTGACATTGAGGATCTTTGAGACCTGCTCAAGAAGGATTTCTGCAGGACATTTTGAAAAAGGCCTCCCATAAGGGCTTTGTGGTTTCCTTGGAAGGAAGAGCTATTAAAGGGAGTTTCATTTAATGAAATAATTATAAAAGATAGCCCATATGGTGTATGAGTTCGGCCATTGCTCATACGCCTTATGACCTTAAAATAAATCCCCAAAAAAGGCCTTCTATGAGACTAAAAAAATCCTTGCTTTAAGTTTTTGAGATCGTTTGAAGAAGGCCTCCTATCAACCTTCACAAGTCTAGGTTTAACATAATTCCGAAATGGATGGACGTTTTGATGGTCTTTGGGATCTGATAAAAAAGAATATCTGGTACACTTTAAAAAACGTCCTTCTGGTAAGACTTCTTCGTTTTTTTTTGAAAGGAACAAAATTAAAAATTTCATTAAAATGTTTTTTTGGCTGAAATAATTATTAATTATTTCGATTCAGAGTTAGCCCATGTGGCGTATGAGTGTGGTTATTGCTCATACGCATCAAAGCCTCCAACTAGGTCTCAAAATACCAAATTTTCCGATTCTTCTCTCCCATTGTCCCTATTTATAGAGTTTAGAGGATTTTTTTTCGAATACAATTTTCCTTCCTGACCTAAATCTTTTTTTTGGAGTTAAAAATGTCCTTCTCCTTTTTTTTGAGGAGAACAATATGTCCCCAAGGACCTGGGGAATTTTTCCAACCCACAATCCCTATATTTTCCCATTAATCCAATCACTTAACACATTTCATTTCCCCTACTTTCATTTGTGAATATGAATTATATTCCAAGCTTATTAACATAGATTTATTTTCTCATATTTTTTTTTTCTGTTCCCCCCTCCTCCAATTCATATAAATCTCAGAGATTTATGCAACCAATAATGCAATTTCCTTTTTGTGCCATAAAATTGGTTATAAATCATTTCTTTCCTCTGCTCACAACTACATATGAATATGTGTGTCATACCATGCACCCTCATGGCTAGTTTATGGCGAAAAAAGCAAACAAATATCCTTTCAAATATTCCTCTCTTGGCAACTTCATTCGCGCGAGTTCGAGTTGGTGAATGTTTGGTGGTCTAGGTTTGGTATTTTAACGACTTGTCTTCTATCCGGAGGGAGATTTTATTTATGTTTTCACTTTAGCAACGGATTCAAAAGACTTTACTTTCAATGAAATACAACAATAAAAAAGGGAAGTAGAAAATTCACAGGCCGCGAATTGTGGCGAATACCTGAAAGGATTGTTCGAACAGGCTGTAAGGTTTCCACGTGCCAACATTTATGTTGGCCAATAGCTTATATTTTCATTTAAATTCCATGAAGTTTTACAGTTTACATTTTTATGGAGAGGGAAGGAGGATCAGAAATAAAAAATCGCAAAATGTTATTACCACACACCACCATGCAATTGATACTTCCGGAGATTTTTGTATCCTTTGGATAGAGAAAGTACATTTCAATTTTATGACATGTTCAGCAATTTGTATTTTACTATCACAAGGATATTGGTGGGCGAATTGCGGAAATTCAAATATTATAGACATAAATGAGGACACTTTTTTACTATAGAAAAACCTGCCTCAGGGACATGAGGAAATTTTTTCCATACGAAAAAGTCTCCTCAGGGACCTGAGGAAATTTTTTCTATACGAAAAAGTCTCCTCAGGGACCTGAGGAAATTTTTTCTATACGAAAAAGTCTCCTCAGGGACCTGAGGAAATTTTTTTCTTTACGAAAAAGTCTCCTCAGGGACCTGAGGACACTTTTTTCTTTACGAAAAAGTCTCCTCAGGGACCTGAGGACACTTTTTTCTATACGAAAAAGTCTCCTCAGGGAGCTGAGGACACTTTTTTCTATACGAAAAAGTCTCCTCAGGGAGCTGAGGACACTTTTTTCTATACGAAAAAACCGTCCTCAGGGACCTGAGGAAATTTTTTCTATACGAAAAAACCGTCCTCAGGGACCTGAGGAAATTTTTTCTATACGAAAAAGTCTCCTCAGGAACCTGAGGACACTTTTCTCTATACGAAAAAGTCTCCTCAGGGTCCTGAGGACACTTTTTTCTATACGAAAAAGTCTCCTCAGTGACCTGAGGACACTTTTTTTTATACGAAAAAACCATCCTCAGGGACCTGAGGAAATTTTTTCTATACGAAAAAATCGTCCTCAGGGACCTGAGGATTTTTTTATATACGAAAAAAACCGTCCTCAGGGACCTGACCTATAGAAAAAAGTGTCCTCAGAGGTCTGCGGATTTTTGTTCTATAGAAACAAGTTAAAAAGTATCAGTCGGTATTGCCGCCAGTGATATACCCTCAGCCTATGGTCGATTATCTAAATATTTCGACCTTTTGTGTGGGAGGTACCAGAAGGAGTGGGCCGCTATTGTTCATCTTAACACAAGACTTTGGGTTAATAAAAATATTGGGATGTGTGAAATTTGAAGACAGTCGGACTCTTACATAACATTTTATGAGAGTTGTAATTATTCAAAATTTTGACCATTTGTGGGGGAGGTACTTGATGGAGTGGACCGATATCGTCCATCTCCGAACTCGATCTAAGTTTGACAAAAATATTACGTTGAAGCCAATTTGGACCAAATGGGATACTCCCTTCGAGAGTTATCGTGCGCACCAGCCAGACAGACAGACGGACGGACATCGCTAGATCGACTCCAAATGTTCTGAAACGGATTTGGTCCAAAGAGACCTAGGGTATAAAACCGTTATTTCGACTAGGCACGTTTTGGCCGTATCAAATGATATATACCCTCTGTAGCCATATGGCTGAGGGTATAAAAAGGGACCTGAGGAATTTTTTTCTATAGAAAAAAGTGTCCTCAAGGTCCTGAGGAATTTTTTTTTTTAGAAAAAGTGTCCTCAAGGTCCTGAGGAATTTTTTTCTATAGGAAAAAGTCTCCTCAGGGACCTGAGAAACTATACGAAAAAGTGTCCTCAGGATCTTGAGGAATTTTTTTCTATAAAAAAAAAAAACTATCCTTAGTGATCTGAGGAATATTTTCTATAATAAAACTCTTTGCGGAAATTTTCTCTAAAGAAAATAATGTCCTCAGGTTTGTTCCCTGAGGAAATTTTGTTATTTAAATATTTAATTTTTTGTCGTGCTCAGTCCTTTGCCAACATTTGCCATAACTTTATTAAATGTTTTAATTTTTAATGAGCACATATCATTTTAGTAAAATAAATTAGATAAGTTAAATGAACCTCCTCCCCGAACGAAACGTAATGCAATATCACGTATGATAAATTTAATTTAATAATATTACTCATACCCCAACGTGGCCCTCCACCCCTCCATATGAAACTTTATAACTCATACGCCACCATATCCCTGTCAAAGTTTATTTCGAACAGGTGTTTTTCCCAGGTTATTTAATTTAAACTTTGACTTGTGTATTTTTTTTATTTATATTTTTGCCTATTTTAATTTTATTTCATTTCATTGCCATATCATTTTTACTTTTTTTATTATTTTTATTGGCATAATAATATTTGCTGCTGCTGCCCTTGCAGAAAAATTATTATGCATTCACACAGGCACTGACATGGAAAGCAATTAATTTCAGCTTGTTTGCACACACACAACACGTTCACACACACGCATACACATGCAAACACAAACACACACATAGTTTGCCACTTCAAATTACAATTGAATGAATGCTAGGTCCGATTCTGGGCTGGACTGGCCAGGAATTGCAGCTGCTGCTGGAGGTACAAGGGATTTTTACTCGCCCGCTCTCTCTCTCTCTCCTTCTCTCACTCTCTCTCCCTTGCATTGCTCGCTGACCTTTTGCTTCATATTTAATTTTAATTAAAAAACAACTCACCTAATTGTGTATGTGTGAATGTGCGGACATGCAACGGCTTGAATTTATGTATGTTAATTACTTTAATATGACCCAGTTGTTGTGGATAGCCGGAATGGTTAATTGTGTGGTCCTCACTTCCTCTCTCTCTCTCTCTCTCTCTCTCCTCACACACATATACACATGTAAGAGCATACAAACTTATTGATCGACTAACTATTTAATATGAAGCAAATGTTAATTTATTTATTATAATTACCATTTGTTGTTGTTGTTTATTACTGTTGTTCTTGTTGTTGTATTTATTCTTTTTTAATTGAAGGGTCACCAGCGCCATGATGTTTTGGTCAGCATTTTATTTTATTGACTTTTTAAATTGTTTGTTTATTGCATTAATATTTATTAATGTTAATGAAACCAGTGAAGCGACTATTCCCCGGCTTGATATCTCTTCGACAGAATTTATTCGCAATCAATTTAAAATTAAAATTTTAAAAATTTAAATGTTGAATTTTTAAATAAAAAATTATTTATAGAGGTTGGACAGATTTTTCCTTATTAGAGAAAAAAATTTTCGTCACATGTCTGCGGATAGTTTTTTTAATAGAAAAAAAAAATCCTGAGGATAGTTTTTTCCATTAAAAAAATTCCTCAGGTACCTGAGGACACTTTTTATACAAAAAAAAAAAAAATTCCTCGGGTATTCCTGAAGAGACTTTTTCTACAGAAAAAAAAATCTCAGGTCCATGAGGATTGTTTTTTCTACAGAAAAATTTCCTCAGGTCCCTGAGGACGGTTTTTTCATATAGAAAAAATTTCCTCAGGTCCCTGAGGATGGTTTTTTCGTATAGAAAAAATTTCCTCAGGTCCCTGAGGACGGTTTTTTCGTATAGAAAAAATTTCTTCAGGTCCCTGAGGACGGTTTTTTCGTATAGAAAAAATTTCCTCAGGTCCCTGAGGATGGTTTTTTCGTATAGAAAAAAGTGTCCTCAGGTCCCTGAGGATGGTTTTTTCATATAGAAAAAAGTGTCCTCAGGTCCCCGAGGATGGTTTTTTCGTATAGAAAAAAGTGTCCTCAGGTCCCTGAGGATGGTTTTTTCATATAGAAAAAAGTGTCCTCAGATCCCTGAGGATGGTTTTTCCATATAGAAAAAAGTGTCCTCAGGTCCCTGAGGATGGTTTTTTCGTATAGAAAAAAGTGTCCTCAGGTCCCTGAGGATGGTTTTTTCGTATAGAAAAAAGTGTCCTCAGGTCACTGAGGAGACTTTTTCGTATAGAAAAAAGTGTCCTCAGGTCCCTGAGGAGACTTTTTCGTATAGAAAAAAGTGTCCTCAGGCCCCTGTGGACAGTTTTTTCGTATAGAAAAAAGTGTCCTCTGGTCTCTGAGGATGGTTTTTTCTATAGAAAAAATGTCCTCAGGTCCCTGAGGATGGTGTTTTCTATAGAAAAAATTTCCTCAGGTCCCTGAGGACGGTTTTTTCTATAGAAAAATTTCCTTAGGTCCCTGAGGACGGTTTTTTCTATAGAAAAAATTTCCTCAGGTCCCTGAGGACGGTTTTTTCTATAGAAAAAATTTCCTCAGGTCCCTGAGGACGGTTTTTTTCTATAGAAAAAATTTCCTCAGGTCCCTGAGGACGGTTTTTTCTATAGAAAAAATTTCCTCAGGTCCCTGAGGACGGTTTTTTCTATAGAAAAAATTTCCTCAGGTCCCTGAGGACGGTTTTTTCTATAGAAAAAATTTCCTCAGGTCCCTGAGGACGGTTTTTTCTATAGAAAAAATTTCCTCAGGTCCCTGAGGACGGTTTTTTTCTATAGAAAAAATTTCCTCAGGTCCCTGAGGACGGTTTTTTCTATAGAAAAAATTTCCTCAGGTCCCTGAGGACGGTTTTTTCTATAGAAAAAATTTCCTCAGGTCCCTGAGGACGGTTTTTTCTATAGAAAAAATTTCCTCAGGTCCCTGAGGACGGTTTTTTCTATAGAAAAAATTTCCTCAGGTCCCTGAGGACGGTTTTTTCTATAGAAAAAATTTCCTCAGGTCCCTGAGGACGGTTTTTTCTATAGAAAAAATTTCCTCAGGTCCCTGAGGACGGTTTTTTCTATAGAAAAAATTTCCTCAGCTCCCTGAGGACGGTTTTTTTCTATAGAAAAAATTTCCTCAGCTCCCTGAGGACGGTTTTTTCTATAGAAAAAATTTCCTCAGGTCCCTGAGGACGGTTTTTTTCTATAGAAAAAATTTCCTCAGGTCCCTGAGGACGGTTTTTTTCTATAGAAAAAATTTCCTCAGGTCCCTGAGGACGGTTTTTTCTATAGAAAAAATTTCCTCAGGTCCCTGAGGACGGTTTTTTCTATAGAAAAAATTTCCTCAGGTCCCTGAGGACGGTTTTTTCTATAGAAAAAATTTCCTCAGGTCCCTGAGGACGGTTTTTTCTATAGAAAAAATTTCCTCAGGTCCCTGAGGACGGTTTTTTTCTATAGAAAAAATTTCCTCAGGTCCCTGAGGACGGTTTTTTCTATAGAAAAAATTTCCTCAGGTCCCTGAGGACGGTTTTTTCTATAGAAAAAATTTCCTCAGGTCCCTGAGTATGGTTTTTTCTATAGAAAAAATTTTCTCAGGTCCCTGAGGATGGTTTTTTCGTATAGAAAAAATTTCCTCAGGTCCCTGAGGACGGTTTTTTTCTATAGAAAAAATTTCCTCAGGTCCCTGAGGATGGTTTTTTCGTACAGAAAAAATTTCCTCAGGTCCCTGAGGATGGTTTTTTCGTATAGAAAAAATTTCCTCAGGTCCCTGAGGATGGTTTTTTCGTACAGAAAAAATTTCCTCAGGTCCCTGAGGATGGTTTTTTCGTACAGAAAAAATTTCCTCAGGTCCCTGAGGATGGTTTTTTCGTACAGAAAAAATTTCCTCAGGTCCCTGAGGATGGTTTTTTCGTATAGAAAAAATTTTCTCAGGTCTTTGAGGATGGTTTTTTCGTATAGAAAAAATTTTCTCAGGTCTTTGAGGATGGTTTTTTCGTATAGAAAAAATTTCCTCAGGTCACTGAGGATGGTTTTTTCGTACAGAAAAAATTTCCTCAGGTCCCTGAGGATGGTTTTTTCGTACAGAAAAAATTTCCTCAGGTCCCTGAGGATGGTTTTTTCGTACAGAAAAAATTTCCTCAGGTCCCTGAGGATGGTTTTTTCGTATAGAAAAAATTTCCTCAGGTCCCTGAGGATGGTTTTTTCGTATAGAAAAAATTTCCTCAGGTCCCTGAGGATGGTTTTTTCGTATAGAAAAAATTTCCTCAGGTCCCTGAGGATGGTTTTTTCGTATAGAAAAAATTTCCTCAGGTCCCTGAGGATGGTTTTTTCGTATAGAAAAAATTTCCTCAGGTCCCTGAGGATGGTTTTTTCGTATAGAAAAAATTTCCTCAGGTCCCTGAGGATGGTTTTTTCTATAGAAAAAATGTCCTCAGGTCCCTGAGGATGGTTTTTTCGTATAGAAAAAATTTCCTCAGGTCACTGAGGATGGTTTTTTCGTACAGAAAAAATTTCCTCAGGTCCCTGAGGATGGTTTTTTCGTACAGAAAAAATTTCCTCAGGTCCCTGAGGATGGTTTTTTCGTATAGAAAAAATTTCCTCAGGTCCCTGAGGATGGTTTTTTCGTATAGAAAAAAATTTCCTCAGGTCCCTGAGGATGGTTTTTTCGTATAGAAAAAATTTCCTCAGGTCCCTGAGGATGGTTTTTTCGTATAGAAAAAAATTTCCTCAGGTCCCTGAGGATGGTTTTTTCTATAGAAAAAATGTCCTCAGGTCCCTGAGGATGGTTTTTTCTATAGAAAAAATTTCCTCAGGTCCCTGAGGATTGTTTTTTTCTATAGAAAAAATTTCCTCAGGTCCCTGAGGATTGTTTTTTTTTCTATAGAAAAAAATTTCCTCAGGTCCCTGAGGATTGTTTTTTTCTAAAGAAAAAAACTTAAAATACCATATGGTCACTGGCTGGCTGATTTTGGCCATATGTCAGGCAATAATAAATTTACATTTTTCTCGTTTTCATCAGACATCGGAAGAAACTGCAACAACATAAGGCGTCAACAACACCAAGGGTGTTCTTTGCCATGCTATTCCATTACAAGTTTTATGGCTTAATTTACAATCCCCACAGATTTCTTCTGGAGGAGTAATTGTACGCCTGCTTTAAAAGTCAACTATTCAGCAAGCACAGGAATTTTAATCCATTTAACTCCCAACCTATCTCGCCTTTTCATACTCTTCCTTCTTTCCATACACGTGGCCATCTCCCCCCCTTATCTCGTAACGAATTTAAGCTATTTTACAATTTTGATGTCCAATAAACAGAAAACTTCCCAAAAAATGAATACCAACAAGGAAGGCAAAACGATAACCCGTTAAGGGAATAAAATTTGAAACCCCCCTTTCACTCCATTCCAAGGGAAGGTGGGTAGGGGGAGACGCACGAGCCAACCATGTTCCAAAGTAATTTGTAAAAGTTGATGACATACGCATATAAATTGCTGCTCTGTAGCTGAAATATGCATATGAAAGGAATAAAAAATCAGACAAGCACTCAAAGGCACCCCGAGACACACACACACCCATTTACTCAGTCGGAGACACATACATTTACACTGGGTCAGACAGCCACACATCTTCCTCAAAAACAAATATGACAGAGACTGGCAGTGAGAGGCCCAAGACACCGGCACGGCATCAGCTCAGCATGCAAACACCGCAAAAGAGTTAAAAGTGGTGAAGCAGGAACAAAAAGGACAATTCTCCAAAAATAAAGGGAAATTTGTGGGAAAACAAGAAAACGACTTTTCCTTGGGCAAAGAGTTTGACCTTAATTTGCGGAGAGTAAAAAATTCATGGCAAAAACGGAGAGAGAAAATAAAAAAAAATTTAATGGAAGTTGGCTAAAATTTTTGGAAGGAGTTTGAGGGGTCCTCCTCCACTAAGAGGTCCCTTTCTATGCTTTGACAATGTCACCGGCATGTATGAAGTGTTAAAATTTTGTTTATCATTTTTTTTTTTTTTTGGTGAATATTGACTTGTTGTTGATTTTTGAAAATAGTAAAGATTATCTGAAAATTTGCAAGGAAATACTAAGGGAATGTAGAAATAGGACATTAGGGTGTACGAAAATAACAAATGTGATACAAATTCCCAGAAACTCCAAAATATCTCTGAAAGATAAGACACATTTCTCATGGGAAAAAGGTCCTGAAGGTCTTCCACAGAAAATTTGAAGGTCTTCAATAGAAGATCTAAAGATCTTCCATAAAAAAATCTTCTCATAGAAGAGCTGAAGGTCTTCTCATAGAAGGCGAGAAGGTCTTCTCATAGAAGATGAGAAGGGGTCTCATAGAAGAGCTGAAGGTCTTCTTCATAGAAGACCAGAAGGTCTCCTTCAGAGAAGACCAGAAGGTCTCCTTCAGAGAAGACCAGAAGGTCTTATTCAGAGAAGAGCTGAAGGTCGTCTCCATAGAAGACCAGAAGGTCTTCTCCATAGAAGACCAGAAGGTCTTCTTCAGAGAAGACCAGAAGGTCTTATTCAGAGAAGACCAGAAGGTCTTCTTCAGAGAAGACCAGAAGGTCTTCTCCATAGAAGACCAGAAGGTCTTCTCCATAGAAGACCAGAAGGTCTTCTCCATAGAAGACCAGAAGGTCTTCTCCATAGAGAAGGTCTCTCCATAGAAGAAGGTCTTCTCCATAGAAGACCAGAAGGTCTTCTCCATAGAAGACCAGAAGGTCTTCTAAATAGAAGAGCTGAAGGTCTTCTCCATAGAAGAGCTGAAAGTCTTCTCCATAGAAGAGCTGAAGGTCTTCTCCATAGAAGAGCTGAAGGTCTTCTCCATAGAAGAGCTGAAGGTCTTCTCCATAGAAGAGCTGAAGGTCTTCTCCATAGAAGAGCTGAAGGTCTTCTCCATAGAAGAGCTGAAGGTCTTCTCCATAGAAGAGCTGAAGGTCTTCTCCATAGAAGAGCTGAAGGTCTTCTCCATAGAAGAGCTGAAGGTCTTCTCCATAGAAGAGCTGAAGGTCTTCTCCATAGAAGAGCTGAAGGTCTTCTCCATAGAAGAGCTGAAGGTCTTCTCCATAGAAGAGCTGAAGGTCTTCTCCATAGAAGAGCTGAAGGTCTTCTCCATAGAAGAGCTGAAGGTCTTCTCCATAGAAGAGCTGAAGGTCTTCTCCATAGAAGAGCTGAAGGTCTTCTCCATAGAAGAGCTGAAGGTCTTCTCCATAGAAGAGCTGAAGGTTTTCTCCATAGAAGAGCTGAAGGTTTTCTCCATAGAAGAGCTGAAGGTCTTCTCCATAGAAGAGCTGAAGGTTTTCTCCATAGAAGAGCTGAAGGTTTTCTCCATAGAAGAGCTGAAGGTTTTCTCCATAGAAGAGCTGAAGGTTTTCTCCATAGAAGAGCTGAAGGTCTTCTCCATAGAAGAGCTGAAGGTCTTCTCCATAGAAGAGCTGAAGGTCTTCTCCATAGAAGACCAGAAGGTCTTCTCCATAGAAGACCAGAAGAAGGTCTTCTTCTCGTAGAAGACCAGAAGAAGTTCTTCTTCTCCTCGAAGACCAGAAGGTCTTCTTCATAGAAGACCAGAAGGTCTTCTTCATAGAAGACCAGAAGGTCTTCTCCATAGAAGACCAGAAGATGGTCTTCTATGAAGAAGAAAATGGAACTAGAAAATGGTCTTTTTTTTCAGAAGGTCTTCCTATAGAAGACCAGAAGGTCTTCCTATAGAAGACCAGAAGGTCTTCCTATAGAAGACCAGAAGGCCTTCCTATAGAAGACCAGAAGGCCTTCGTATAGGAGACCAGAAGTAGGCATTCGTGTAGAAGACCAGAAGTAGGTCTTTGTATAGAAGACCAGAAGTAGTTCTTCCTATGAAAGACTAGAAGGTTTTCCTATGAAAGACTAAAAGGTCTTCCTATGGAAGACCAGAAGGTCTTCCTATAGATGACCAGAAGTAGGTCTTTGTATAGAAGACCAGAAGTAGGTCTTTGTATAGAAGACCAGAAGGTCTTCTCATAGAAGACCAGAAGTAGGTCTTCGTATAGAAGACCAGAAGGTCTTCTCAAAGAAGACCAGAAGGTCTTCTTCATAGAAGACCAGAAGGTCTTCTCCATAGAAGACCAGAAGGTCTTCTCCATAGAAGACCCGAAGATGGTCTTCTTCATAGAAGACCAGAAAATGGTCTTTTTTTTCAGAAGGTCTTCCTATAGAAGACCAGAAGGTCTTCCTATAGAAGACCAGAAGGTCTTCCTATAGAAGACCAGAAGGCCTTCCTATAGAAGACCAGAAGGCCTTCGTATAGGAGACCAGAAGTAGGCATTCGTGTAGAAGACCAGAAGTAGGTCTTTGTATAGAAGACCAGAAGTAGGTCTTCCTATGAAAGACTAGAAGGTTTTCCTATGAAAGACTAAAAGGTCTTCCTATGGAAGACCAGAAGGTCTTCCTATAGATGACCAGAAGTAGGTCTTTGTATAGAAGACCAGAAGTAGGTCTTTGTATAGAAGACCAGAAGGTCTTCTCATAGAAGACCAGAAGTAGGTCTTCGTATAGAAGACCAGAAGGTCTTCTCAAAGAAGACCGGAAGGTCTTCTTATAGAAGACCTACTTCTGGTCTTCTATGAGAAGACCAGAAGGTCTTCTTCAGAGAAGACCAGAAGGTCTTCTCATAGATGACCAGAAGGTCTTCTCATAGAAGACCAGAAGGTCTTCTCATAGAAGACCAGAAGCTCTTCCTCATAGAAGAGCTGAAGGTCTTTCTCATAGAAGAGCTGAAGGTCTTCTTCATAGAAGACCAGAAGATGGTCATCTTCATAGAAGACCAGAAGATGGTCTTCTTCATAGAAGACCAGAAGATGGTCTTCCTATAGAAGACCAGAAGGTCTGCCTATAGAAGACCAGAAGGTCTGCCTATAGAAGACCAGAAGGCCTTCCTATAGAAGACCAAAGGCCTTCGTATAGGAGACCAGAAGTAGGCCTTCGTGTAGAAGACCAGAAGTAGGTCTTCCTATAGAAGACCAGAAGTAGGTCTTCGTATAGAAGACTATAAGGTCTTCCTATGAAAGACTAGAAGGTTTTCCTATGAAAGACTAAAAGGTCTTCCTATAGATGACCAGAAGTAGGCCTTCGTGTAGAAGACCAGAAGTAGGTCTTTGTATAGAAGACCAGAAGTAGGTCTTCGTATAGAAGACCAGAAGGTCTTCGTATAGAAGACCAGAAGGTCTTCCTATAGATGACCAGAAGTTAGTCTTCGTACAGAAGACTAGAAGAAGGTCTTCTCATAGAAGACCAGAAGAAGGTATTTTTCATAGAAGACTAGAAGAAGATATTTTTCATAGAAGTCCTGAGGAAGGTCATCTCATAGAAGACTAAAAAATATTCTAAATTTTTTAAAAATAGGCCCTTTGGGAATTTTTGAATAACGCCTTGGCTCTAATTTTTTTTTCAAATATTTTAAAAATACCTTTTTTTTGAAAAAAATCGGCTTCTTTTTTTATGAAAACAGCAGTATAAATTCCCTCAGGATTATGATTTTTTTGTTAGTTGGTCCATTATGCCTTTTATGAAAAAAACTGAATATTTAGAAAAATATGACCCCCCGGAATGTTATAAATATTATCGCTTAGAAAAAAGTATTAAGTGCCATAAAGAAAACACGAGCTTCAAATTCGAAATGTTGTACAAAAATGTATAAAATGGGAGGGAAGCATAACTAACCAAAAAAAAAAGTTGCGAAGCCAATATGATAACGATTTTCAGATTGAAAAAGGGTATCAAAAGGGGAATGATGGTAATTTTTATTCTAAATAATAAAATTTCTAAAATTTAATTGAAATCCTTTTCCTGGATTTTCTATTCAACCAAAAGTATTAAAAATCTTTGCTATTTTACGATTTTTTCGGATTTTCATTTGAACTATTTTTTTATTTCATTTTTTATTTATTTTTATATCACTCCCTAAGCACATACCCTTTCACTGAATGGTTTTCCATATTCCACATTCGTATAAAGTTGCCTTGTGGTCGGTGTAGCTAACTTCCCTCATAGGTGGTTAGATATTTCGCTCTACACTCTCTAAACCTGTGTAGGTGTGTGTGTTTGCCACAATTACATGAACGACTATATGGCCAGGACATAAAGAAGGACCTCCCCCCACAAGCCAAAAAAAAAAGTTGTTGAAACGAATATTAAAAGTGAAAATATTATTCCTTGGGGTAATTTCAACAAGCGGATGGATAACAGGACGCAACCAAAAAAAAATGTGAACTCAATTCAGTAGAGCAGTACAGCGAAGGTGTTGTGGTTCAAAATAATAAAATAAAACAGAAAAAAAAAAAAAAAACAAAAAAATAGGAAACAGAAAATAGAAGGGGGCAAGGTGCAAGATAAGGAAAAAAGGATAACACTTCTAAACCAAACATCTCCCGAAATCGAAAGGAGGGGACGGTTATCGAATATTTTTCACTGACAAACAACAACAACAAACAGAGGAAAACCACCATGGCTCTCAAATTAATATGCCACGGATGACTGAATATTTGTGGATAGCGCAGCGATAACTTTTATTTCCTTTCATTACTTGTCCGAGAATGAAATGTAGAAGGGTGTGATGCACCTTCGAGATGACTGAGAGATTGTATGGAATCCACCCCCTCTCACCCTTTATGAGTGTACATTTTTGGGCAACAAAAATCGTATTGTTTGGTAAAAACGTCTCTTGACGATTTTTTTTTCGTTGGTCATAATTCTCCAAAACTAGTAAATTTTATGGCATGGCCTTGTAGAGAGGTACATTTTTTTAATGGTCCGATTAGGTTGGGAATGGTACTAGAAGGCAAATATTTTAAGTATGGGCAGGTATGGCCAACAAATTAGCATGATATTCAAAATAATCGTATATTTTGCCAAATTGAGACTCCTGTGGAAAATGTATCAGACATGGAAATTTTCCACTGGTGGGTATAATAATTTATAGCCGAACATCTCTTTAACCCATAGTGATTCAAAAAAGACTTTAATGGTTTTCAGAAAGCTTTTTATTCCCTACATCACACTGTGCTCAGGGTATTATGCCTTTGTGCATTTGTTTGTAACAGGTAAAAGGAAATGAGATAATGATCTGCATAGAATCATATTCTGAGTAGATTTATGCATATCCGTCCGTCTGTCTATGTAAACCAGGTACATGCCGCATCTATTGCCCTATCGAGATGAAATTTTCCACAAATCAGTTGATCGACTCAAGGACGAACCCTATTGAGATTGGAAGTAATCGATCAAAATTTAAATATAGCTCCAATATATCGTCCGATTTACTTTTTCTTGTGCACAAAATGTGTAATATTAGTCCATATGGGATGGAGTTTGGCATATACGACCTCATCACAGAAATATGTGTGTCAAATTTGGTGGAGATCAGTTCAGATATAGCTGTAGCTCCCATATATATTGTTCATCCGATTTGCTATTTTTGTCCTCCTCAGCCGTAATATGCACTCTGTAACAACGATATTTGGAGAAATATATCAAATGCAGCTCAGAAATACCTTTGCTAAATTTTATCGAGATCGGTTCAGATTTGGATATAGCGTCCATATATATCTTCGTCCGATTTATCCCTTATTGTGCACAAAATGTGTACTATTAATCTAAATAGGATGGAAATTGGCCTACAGGGTGAGATGAAAAAACTGCAATCAACTTCAGACTGCTGTCATTTCTAAGCCACTCGTCCGACAGCTGTTAAAATTATTCCAGTGATAGCTCATTATATTGTTTACAGACCTACAAAAGCATTTTGGTGAGAATTTTCCCGGAAAAAAGTTATTCGTGACGGAATTCAAGCGTCGTAGTGGGATTTCTTTATATTTGGCTGGAAAACCACAAGTGGCTGTCGTTAGCGCATCGTCCAGCATTTAAATGTGAATAAATCATTTGTGACTCGTACCATCGATCGTTACCGTGAAACTGGTAGCGTGGCCAGATGTCAAGGAAGTGGGCGGAAGTAAACAGAAAAATCAGCAGAAATTGGTCGAAATGTAAAGAAGCGACTTGATTGAAACCCGCGTCGCCGAGGCCGAAAAATGGCTCGTGAGCTGAACATATCGCAATATTACATTCGGAAAATATTGAAAAATGAGCTTCGGGTAAAGTCATTGAAATTCCAAATTCCAAAAAGTGCAAGAACTTAAGAGCTAAAGAGTTGCTTGGGCGAAATTGGTGAACTGCCGAATATGATATTCTCCGTCTCCGATGAGAAAACATTCGTTGTCCAATAGTTTGTAAACAAACAAAATGATCATGTTTACTTACCAAAGAGGTCAAAGAGAGCTGAAAATGTGCTCTCCTTTTGGCAACCAGAACTCAAGCGCCGGCCATGAGGATGGTGTGGGCCGCCATAACAACCGATGGTTGCTCTTCGCTTATATTAATCGACTGTGGCATCAAAATAAATGCCGAATATTAGCGCAAAAATATTCTGGAGGGTGCATTAAAGCCTTGGGCCACCAGAACTCAAGCGCCGGCCCTGGTAATGGTGTGAGGCGCCATAACAGTCGATTGTCGCTCTTCTCTCGTATTAGTCAAACGTGCATCAGAATAAATGCCTAATATTATCGCAAAAATATTCTGGAGGGTATATTGAAGCCTTGGACACGCAAACATTATGGCCGCAGACCTTGGACATTCCAACAGGACTCAGCAGTATCATCGCACTCAACACGCGCCACCCAAGAGTGGTTGCAAAATGGGGTTCCTCTCTTCATTTCCAGTGCACAATGGCCACCAAAATCTCCGGATACCAATCCTTTAGATCTGTTATGTCTGGAGTATTTTGGAAAGCAAGGTTGGCACTAAAAATACCAAAGTGTCGTCGATCAACTCAAGCAAGCGCTTCCCTGGGAATGAGCCAAAATACCGCAGAGCAACATTTGGACGGCGTGTGACGGTTTCATTGACCGTTTGAAGGCCATAATTCGTGCCAAAGCTGACCAAATCGAACAAATCTAAACTTATTCTAAAATTGGATGCTATTTCCGACATTTTTCGCTTTCATTCAATAAAATTTAAAAACAAAAATTTAAAAATTATGGCGTTTGACTTTGTGGCAGTTTTTTTTTATCTCACCCTGTATATATGGGAGCTATATCCAAATCTGATCCGATCTCGATAAAATTTGAATACAGGTTTTTTTTGAGATCCATAATTTATCTGGTACCAAATATCATTTTTGTGGAGTGCATATTTCACATTTGAGGGACTTTAACACCAAATCGGATTGAACATACATAAGGGAACTGAAGCTATATCAGACTAAATTTTCTCCAAATTTCATGCACTTGCTTTTAGGCTGAATTAGTCGGATGTGCCAAAATGCAGGTCATTTGGTGCGAAATTAACCATGCAATTGAATTTTCTACGATTTTTAATTTTTTAATTTTTTAAGCATCGAGGAGGTATAATAGGGTGCTGATCGATATTGTCCGTTTTTGAACCTGTCTTAAGGATGATAAAATTATTGAAATTTGTATTTGTTCTTCTTTTGGAGGGGCTCTTTTATCGACAATAATATCATATTATATACCCTCTGAGATATTAGGATGAGGTCACAAAGCAGGATTCTTTATCATATGACCCTAAGCACTGGGGAAGCCCCATCTATATCTCAATAAAACTCAAATTTAAATAGGAAACTATGTTTTTATTATTAATCCTTTATAGAGTTGTTGGAATTTTTTTATCAAAGTTTTTTTTCTTTAACCTGATATCTGTTTTCCCTATCGCCAGGTGTTTCAGGTGTTTTATGGTTACAAGGCGTTCAAAGTGCGAATTGTTTTATTAGCTGGCATAAATACAGCAATTAGGGATTTAGGGCAAGGATAATAGGAGAAAAAAAGGAAATCTAAAAGAAAAAACATGGAAAAAGGACAGAGCAGAAGCAGGTCGAAAGATAACTGAAAACATGCTGAGCTATTAAACTGAACTGAATTGCAGTTATAAATTATAAAAAAGTTGATGGCGGAGTTTTATGAGTTCATCGGAAACAGGAATTTTCAAAGGAGGTTGAAGGAATTCCAGGATATTAAAGGTGTAAGGATGTGGCTCCATGGAATCGGAAGGTGGAGAAAAAAAAATCTAAACAAGTAAAAAAGCTGTAAGTTCGGTCGGGCCGAACTTTGAATACCCTCCACCATTTGGTACAAATTTTCAAAAAAAAAAAAAAAAAATAAATAAATAAATAAATAAATAAAATAAAATAAAATCCGTTAAAAATCCTGTTAAGGTCTATACGACGACGCGGACCTGCATAGGCGGACACAATGATAAGGCGGACCTGCATAGCCGAGTTTTGTCACAATGCAAAACAATGCAATATTCAAATGCGAAACTTGAAAAAAAATCTGTTTATAATGCAGCTAAAATCTTAAAAATACCGAATATAGGGAGGTACCGTGGGTGTTATAAAATGTGGACCTGTACAGACAATTTTCTCTCATAGGCTGTAGCAGCCACTACCAACTTCAAATACCAAATTTGAAACAATTCCGGTTAATAATGTCACTAAAATCATCAAAATACCAACTATCGGGGGGTACCGTTAAAAGGGGGCTGTACGAAGACGTGGACCTGCAGAGACAATTTTCTGTCATAGGCTGTAGTATTCATGACGAACTTAAAATACCAAATTTGAAACAAATCCGGTAAATAATGTAGCTAAAATCATCAAAATACCGAATATCGGAAGGTACAGTTATATGGTGGCTATACGAAGACGTGGACTAGCACAGACAATTTTCTGTCCTAGGCTGTAGTATCTATTAAGAACTTCAAATGTCAAATTTGAACCAATTCCGATGAATATGGTCGCAAAAATCATCAAAATACCGAATATCGGGAGGTACCATTATATGGAGGCTATACCAAAACGTAGAGCTACATGGCCCGTGGAGCTACATGGCCCAATACCAAAAATCCTGCAGACATAATATACATTTGAGTTAAATTTTATCAACCTACTTCATTTCGTTCGGAAGGTAGAGTGATTTCCACAGACGGATAGATGGACAGACAGACGGACATGGTGGAGGGTATAAAAATATACAAGTATAGAATTAGTATGCCATTGGTCGGTGAAATAACTTATTATAACATAAAGACTTAAAAGAACTACTAGTTCTAACTCCTCAGTTCTCACTTTGGTTTCTTCCGAAAATATTATCCTCATATTCTACTTTTGCCTTCACCCTCCCTTCTCCATCGAAAATCCAGGTAAAATAGATAACTCTCAAAAGTAGTATGAAAATTAATGTCCAAAGATTTATTTGTAATTAATTGTAATCCAGGCGATTACATTACACTTTTTGTGGACAATTTCAGACGGAAATACAGCCATGTGGTAGCTCAGACTTCTGGCAAGGCATGGGCGTGGATAATCTATGGGATATTTACAATCTACAGAATTTAAACAAGGGTGGCCAAAATAGTCTGTATGAAATCTCAATCTAAAATTATTGACCAAGAGCATCCTTAAGGAGTCACAGAGCTCATCCAAGGGTAGAGGATAGCCCACCTACGCCCCTGACCAGCCAGGCAAATCGTAAACCAACCGCTTTGGTGGTGATGATGTAGCACATTTTTATCTTGGTCACAACGGCCAAGAATCTCCAACAATTCACAGACTTATTTTAGCCAGCTACCTTCAAAAAGATTTCACATTCTCCTCCTTCCCCCAACTCCCCTCACAGCCACCCTCCTCCCTCAGCAACACAATGATAATAATTACAAATGTCATCAAATAATCTTAATTGAATAATCTCTCGTTGTCAGACACAAAAAAAAGCAACGAGAAATTACATCTCCTACAACAACAACAAAAACAACGACAAGAAGAGGAGAGAACATCCAAAGAAAGTGAAAAAGGATATGGCCAAGGATAACACACCGCCATACCGTCAAAGCTAAAACAGGTGTTAGGCTGGGCCAAGCAATGAACAACAACAACAAAAAAAGTTAATTAAAATGACAGTTGGATAGACAGGAAATGCCACAAATGTCATAAAGCCATACAGGTGGGAGAGAAGAAGAGGAAAAGGAAATAACGAAAAACACACAATAATAAAATGAAATGAAATTAATACCAAAGGACATGTGTCCTTAATTACATGGCAGCGAAATGGAAATGGAATTGAAAGACACCTGTGGCTGTGTCTCTGGAAATTTCAAAGGAAATTATTAAGGGGAAATGGGGGAGAATGGGGAAAAAATTTTCGCCCACCGGAAAAAATTCCTCAAGTCCCTGAGGAGACTTTTTCGTATAGAAAAAATTTCCTAAGGGCTCCCTGAGGACAGTTTTTCGTATAGAAAAAATTTCCTCAGGTCCCTGAGGACAGTTTTTCGAATAGAAAAAATTTCGTCAGGTCCCTGAGGACAGTTTTTCGAATAGAAAAAAATTTCCTCAGATCCCTGAGGACAGTTTTTCGAATAGAAAAAATTTCCTCAGGTCCCTGAGGACAGTTTTTCGAATAGAAAAAATTTCGTCAGGTCCCTGAGGACAGTTTTTCGAATAGAAAAAATTTCGTCAGGTCCCTGAGGAGACTTTTTCGTATAGAAAAAAGTGTCCTCAGATCCCTGAGGAGACTTTTTCGTATAGAAAAAATTTTCCTCAGGTACCTGAGGAGATTTTTTCTATAGAAAAAAATTCCTCAGGTCCCTGAGGAGACTTTTTCGTATAGAAAAAAAGTGTCCTCAGGTCCCTGAGGAGACTCTATCGTATAGAAAAAAGTGTCCTCAGGTCCCTGAGGACAACATACTTTTCGTATAGAAAAAATTTCCTCAGGTCCCTGAGGACAGTTTTTCATACAGAAAAATTTTCTCAAGGCTCCCTGAGGAAACTTTTTCATATATAAACAATTTCCTCAGGCCCCTGAGAAGACTTTTTCGTATAGAAAATATCTCTAATATTTACTTGTCTTTTTGTTTTATATAATATCTCCTTGACTTTTTCTCCCCCTCCTTTTTCACATATTTCCGAGATTCCATCTAGCAAAAAGTCACCACAAAATAGAATTGCTCAATAATGGAAGAAAGAGAGTGAAAAAAATGAAAAATAATAAATTGTCTTAACTGAAAACGGATGTTTTAATTTTTCATCAAAATGAACTGTAACTCCAGCAGAGTTCTCCCTCCTCCAACATACTTACACACACACACACATGCTCATATGCCCATCCCTGTGAGCTCTGCCTGATCCAGCGAGAGTCGTGGAATCCAATTTAATACTGAACCCCATACCCTGCATACTGCTATTTATCAAGATGCAGGCGGTTGATAATGGAGGAGCTGGAGAAGAACAACAACGTAATTTTTTTCTCTCCGCTCCTTGTAACCAGATTCTGTTTGTTTTCATCGGTTCTTGGCTTTCCATTTCACTACACGCCTTGTCCTCCTCCGACGAAAAAAAAAATGATGCATTGTGTGTAAAGCTTGGCGTTCATCTTTTACTATTTTTTTGTTTCTTGCCCCGTTATTGTCTGTCTGGCTGTGCGTGCGGAGCTTAAAAGAAAAATTACCAAAGGAAGTGACTTAAAATCAATGAGTTGAGAAGTTGCCTGGGGTAGCAAAAAAAAATGTGGCAGAGAGGGGAAAAGAGAGAGAGAGAGAGAGAGGAGGGGGAGAGATGCACTTGGTGTAACCAAAGATAGGGGGCAGGAAGATAAAACAGTATTAGTTACCATCATATCCTTGAAGAAATACTGATGGCTTGCATATGTGTGTGTGAGTGTGTGTGTGTGAGAGTGTTTGTGTATATATATTTTTTAATAAAGAAATAAATTTTCAATTCATTGAGCTGCAAGTTATTTATTTAAACTCATTTGTTGATGTCAATAACACCAGAGACGATATTTTCCTTAACAGCTTTTTTTTTTGAAGGGTAACTTGTGGCTGTACGGATGAATGGATGGATGGGTGATTGGATGGACCGATGGATGAATGGATAGAGGGTTGGCTGACTGAAAAACTAATACCCGAGAACATGAAAGTGTCTTTAATGAACATCATGATAATGGCGGTACCATGAGATGAAGTTGTAATGCATAGATAGGTATATCCAAAATCGTTCATTATATTTAAGGAAAATAGGGAAATAGGGAAATAAAGGAAAATGGAGTAACTTTTTTCAAGGACCAATAACTAAACGTGATTTTTATTTAAATTTTATTTTTTAATTTTCTTCAATGACTTTGGAAATATTTAATAAAATTATTGGATAAATATATCATAAAATGAGAATTCCAGAACAATTTCAAAGACTAAATGGCCAATAAATGTATGTAGGCCTTAAAAGTGTTAAAATTAAGGATTTGTCCAAAGACCTTACGACCATTGAATATTGATTTTTTGCGGAATGTGCTTCAAGGAGCATTCATAAATTTAAGGCGTATTTTTTAAATAAAATTCAAGGACCAGCCGAGTCATACGCGTGGATTTTCTAAAAATTCTTCAATTTTAAATTTTTTTAAAATTTTCAATTTTTTAAAATGAAAAATCTGCTTTGTTTTTATAATTTTTAATAGAACATCAGTCGGCGATATGAGAGAATTTTTTCAAGGATTTTTTTCAAAAAAGTTTTTCATTGTAATTTTTTAAAGAATTTTCAAAAAAAAAGGAGAAATTTTGTGAAGGTCACATACAAAATCACTCGTCGATTGGTCTATAATTGTGGCCTGTTGTAACGTGGATTTCTCGACAGTTGAGGTAAGGTCAGCTATACCCAGGGTCTACATAAGAACCCATTATACCTTATGAAATAATAAGAGTAGATTTCTCCCTTTCCTGGGGGTAAAAATCGGGTGTTTTATTGATTCTCAATACTTAATCCTACTCGGGTTAAAATAGGATAAGACAAATATTGAATATAGGATGGCGTATGGACTTTGGAGATTTTCGGGAAATTAAGTAGTGTTGTTAAATTGAAGATCGGGAATTCGACGTTTACTTGTCTCGTAGGCAAGAGGCTGAACGACTCGTGGGCAATTGGGAAAGATAATGTCGGATTGTTCACAATGGGTAATCAGGTGGTTGATGTGAGGTGTGATTGGCCGACGATTCGGAGGTGATCGGGTACTTATGGATTACAGTCGGATGTTGATTGGTGAGGAAGATCGGGAATAAAGATGTTGCGTTCGGGTGACGATTTGAAGGTAATCGGGAACTTGTGGTCTGTGGTCAGGAATGGCAATATTTTTGTTCGGGTGATGCGGAATGTTGACGATTAAAAGGTAATCGGGAACTAGTGGTCGTCGGTTGGGCTGTTGTTAGGAATAACAAAGTTTGTGTAGTTGACGTTCGGTATGGTGCAGGTCTTTGTCGATGGATTGAGATCCGGTCGGGTTTGGCAGCTCATAGAATGTAGGTGCGGCAGCTGATGTCTTGGCCGTTGCAGGTAGAGGGATTCGTTCGGGTTCGGCAACCGATGTCTAGGTCTTTGTATATGGATCGAGAGTCGTTCGGGTTCGGCAACTCCTTGAGGGCTTGTTCGGGTTTTGGTTTATAATTACCTCCACTCCACTACCAATGTTTGACTTTGAATCGGTCAGCCGAAGCTTCTGCGGAAGAGCGAGACGAAGCTCCTGTAGAACAGCGAGCCGATGCCTTGCAGAATAGCGAACCAAAGCTCCTGCAGGACAACGATCCGAAGCCCCTGCGTATATGAATTACCGCCCACTCAACTTGATGAGAACCATTCTTAAACCAGTAAAGAAAGTCTTAAAGTCGGGCGGCGCCGACTTTATGATACCCTACACCACTTTGCTAATTAAGTAGAGCTCCACATAACAATTAAAAGTTTCTATGGGAGAATTCAATCATACACGCTATGATTATAATTATAATTTAAAGTTCAAAGGACTAAATATGCCGAAGCATTTGTATCTTTTAAATTCGGAATTGTATTGCCCATTTGGTGCACAATTAATTTGAAATCGGATAAAGATATATATGGGAGCTATATCCAAATCTGAACCGATCTCGATAAACTTTGGCAACGATATTTCTGAGCTGCATTTGATATATTTCCAAAAATATTGTTGTTGCATAGTGCATATTACGGCTGTGGGTACCAAATATAACAAATCGGATGAATAATATATATGGATGCTATAACTATATCTGAACCGATCTGAACCAAATTTGACATACTACCTACTAGACTCAATTCGGTCGTAAGTGCCAAATTCCATCCCATTTGGACAAATATTAGACGTTTGGTGCACAATAAAAGGTAAATCGGACGATGTTATATATGGGAGCTATATCCAAATCTGAACCGATCTCGATAAAATTTAGCAAATGTATTTCTGAGCTGTATTTGATATATTTCCCCAAATATTGTTGTTGCATAGTGCATATTACGGTGGCGGTGGACAAAAATAACAAATCGGATGAACAATATATATGGGAGCTATAGCTATATCTGAACCGATTTCGATCAAATTTGGCATACATATTTTCAGGCCTAATATGGGTGTATGTGCAAAATTCCATACAATTCGGGCTGATATTACACGTTTGGTGCACAATAAAAGTCAAATCGGACGAAGATATATATGGGAGCTATATCCAAATTTTGACCGATTATCTCCAATTTCAATAGGGTTCGTCCTTAGGCCAAACAAAAGATCTTTGCAAAATTTCATCTGGATCGGGCAATAAATGCGACCTGTACTTTGTTTACAAAAATACATGGACAGACGGACGGACGGACGGACGGACAGACGGACGGACGGACGGACAGACGGACGGACGGACATGCATAAATCGACTCAGAATGTGATTCTATGCAGATCATCAAAAGGAACTATGGGTCTATCTCGTTTCCTTCTGCCTGTTACAAACAAATGCACAAAGACATAATACCCTGACCACCTTGTGGTGTAGGGTATAAAAAGGTATTTCGAGATACAGGTAGCGTGGGCCAGTGCGGGATCGATCAACAACAGAGATGGACGTCAAATGATTCGGAAAGGCCCGTGCAGTGGAAAGCCTGTGTTATCGTACCACAAACCGTGCTGAAGCTTTTGCGGAACATCTAGACGAAGATCTTGTAGAACTGCGAGCCGAGGCCCCTGTATAAAGGAATCACAAGCCACTCAACTTGATGAGACCCAGTCTTGAAAAGATATTCCCAGCTAATGCCTTTGTTAATCGGATGACGGCAAATAATACGAAAATCACTAGCTACCCTTTGGTAAGTTTCCTGCAGTAGCAAGTCTGTCCTATTGTACCGCAAACCGAATACTATGTAGATGTGACCGGCTCTACCAAGCCAATGAGAATTCATAGCTTTATGCTGTGGACGATATACCACCGAAAGAATATGCATAAAATAATATAATCAGCGAAGTTCCTCGATTTAGCAGTGGTCTCCTAGAGCTTTTTATACGCCTGTCGTCGTCGAAAGAGTCCTAGTTAGTTACTCCTACGGAAGTACTAGTTCTCATAACAAAAAAAAAAAAAAAAAAAAAATCCGAGGGTTTGAACACCTAAAGGGGTTAAATTGCGAAGAACCTTAGAGCTTAGAGACTTCAAGGAGTTAATATCGAAGAACCCTAGGG